>NC_133357.1:2720975-2880975 GCF_030506205.2 Paramisgurnus dabryanus
AGAATGACAGGTGTAGGTGTCCTGCACTTGACTTTTTTATCCACGCTAACCTAACGTTGGGTCAAAAAGAAGGAACTTACCCAGCTGTACCCAGAAAATGTGTATATTTGACTCAACAAGGGGTTTAAGGAACCTTTATTTTATGCATTGGCTAACAGAAGTAAGCTTTATCTTGGGTTGACCTGTGCCACATAATGTAATAAACCATAAGAATTGAAAACATCTGAAAGTGTATACAATAATTCAAAGATGACCCTCAACGGATGTCCCCTAAATCATTGAGGAGTTTGCTTAACAAATCACCAGGCTCATTGTAGCCTGTCAAAAAGAATTAAAAGTGGTGCATTTAAATTGAAATAAAGCATGATATATGCACATGATATATAGTACATAACTTTGGGTGCACTGCAGTAGGGCAAAAAAAAAAAAAAATCCATACTGTGAATGTTATTACATGCTGTCAGAGATCATACTTATACTTGAGAAATGAAAACCAGGAACCTGTTGGAATAAAGCTTTATCAAGTCTCTGTTTAAAATAACATATGAAAAGTATGCAACAACATAGATTTTACCGCTTTCCATGTATGAATGCTGTAGCATGTGGTCTTCACTATCTATGTAATATCAGCCTTTCATAACAATTTCCCCATATACCCCTTTTCATTCTGCTCGTCTGGTCTGGTTCCTCCCACGTTATTCCTCTCGGTTCTAAAAATCATCTGCCGGCACTGAGACACTAAGGTATTTGATCATTTTATGTGACCACTCAGGAATTCTGCAAGTTCAATAAATTTCTTTTATTACCAGATATGGGCTGGTACCTGAAAGGATGTTGGTTCGAACTCGGTGAACTTTATGCAGAATGCACATTTACTCACCCATATGTTGTTTCAAATTTTTTAAATTCTTTCTACTTAAATCTTCTTCTTAAAGGTGCAGTGTGTAACTTTTAGAAGGATCTCTTGACAGAAATGCAATATAATATTATATACATTATTTTATATAAACTACATTATCAAATACCTTACATAATGAACTGTTATGTGTTTATTACCTTGGAATAAGCCATTTTTATCTACATACATTGCGGGTCCGCTTACATGGAAGTCGCCATTTTGTGCCGCCATGTTTCTACAGTAGCCCTAAACGGACAAACTACTGTACAGAGCGCGTTTTATCACTACTGTACAACAACATGTTTGTCCTTTGGCGGCTACCGTAGCTTCTCCATGCGTTTCGGTTAAAAGGCTGGACTGGGCCGTTGGTTGCAATTCACAATTTCACTGCTGAGATGCCGCTAAAATCTACACACTGCACCTTTAATAAGAAATAAGTCAATTGCCGACAGTAGGTGTACAAAGCTTTACAATTTCCTTTTTAGTGGCATAGTCTTTAAGTAAATGAAGTGTATATCGAAACCTTTTACATTTGATTGCAGACTTTGAGAATTTCTAGTCTGAGATGTTAAAATCTCTTGAAAAAAAGTTTTCACACCCCAATAAAATAGGCAATACTTTATTTGCTTTCTATTTGAACCTATAGGTGTCTAGGAGAAACAACTGAGATATTAAAGAGAGCTTGTTTGTAATAAAGTGCCAGGGATGATGTATTTTTTGTAGCTCGGAAGCGAGCTAGCATTTTGAACAATGGGGTTTTGGTTAAACTCCTTAAAATAGATCTTGAATCAACATATGTCCAAGATATTTTCACGTTTTATTCTGCAACATAAAACATAATCATACCCTCACTCGTGACTATTTAAAGCTTTACTTGTCTTTAAAAAGGCAGTTGCTTCATGGGACTACAGATCAGTGGCGGGCGGTGACTTCTTTTTTCGAGGGAAGAAGTCGATGCGAAGTTCGTCACAACAAGCCTGATCTCACAAAATACGTGAAATAGTCACGCATTATTTTGTTCAGTTTTGCATGACATTGTCACGTATTTCCACCATTTTACGTGCCCCTGCCACGACTTTCTTTTCCGTGACAGTTTCACGTATTGGTTTCTCAACTGTTTTTCCTATTTTCTTACAATTGTCGCTTCGGTTTGGGTTTAGAACAACTTTCTGTTACATAAAATGACATCCTTACCCAAACCCAACTCTAACCCTAACGTCAGGCGACAATAGTTTAAAAAGCATACGAAAAAATTGAATAAACCAATACTTTAAGTGACATCCTAACGCAAACAACAAATCTAACCCCAAACCGAAGCGACAAGTGTTTAAAAATAAGAAAAACAGTTGAGGAACCAATACGTAAAACTGTCACGGAAAAGAAAGTCGTGGCATGGGCACGTAAAATGGTGGAAATATGTGACAATGTCACGCAAAACTGAGCAAAACAATGCGTGACTATTTCACGGAAATTTGTGAGATCAGGTTGGTCACAACATGTATGTAGCCCGTCATGTATGTGGTTCATAATTTCAAAATATGTGTTCTGCGCGTCAAGTGATCCTATGTGCATCACGTGTCTTGTCAAAATAAGTGCCTGCTGCAGATGCGTCTAAAGGGTTTATTATAAAAGAGGTGCTCGCGTTGACCAGATACTCGCATAATCTCATGCGTAATCAGAGTTTACTGTTAAGAGAGTGTCTTGCGTGTATTTTGTGAACGTGAGCATCTCTTTATCATAAACGGTTTTGACACGTGTGCAGCACGCACTTATATCTTTTACTTAAAATAACATTTCCAAAAAAGTCGGGAGTTAACTTACAGGCTGTGAGTCTGAAGCGGGAGGAATTATGATAATGTCGGTCTTTACTACATCCCCAATCCCAGGAAGTAAACTGTTGCCTACAATCCGTGTGTTTGTTGTAGTCCAAGAAAAGAGATTTACGCTGGAGACGATAACTCGCGTCATCTTTTACTTTGGGGTTTGTACCTTTTGAATATTGTTAACATGTACTAATACACACTTACACACCAAAGGAAATTTTTAAACGCGCATCGGGCCATTGGTCTAATTTTAGATTTCTTTCATACTAAAGATCCTTTTCTTGAAACATAATGGTTCTTCAGAGATTAAAGGTTCTTTATGGAACCATTCAACCAAAAACATTTCTTGCACTGCGTGCACATTGATGGTCAGTGTTTTGAACTAAGCCATGTCAAAATATCTGGTTCATATCATTTTGCTTACCTTTACTACAAGAAAAAAAATATAGATAGACAAAGCCTCGAAGGCAGCTTGAATAATAAAATTTTTATTTTGGATTTTGTCTCTCACTCTCTCCTCTTAGCCCTAATACTATTGGCAGTATTAGGAAAAAATATTTACAAGACAAATCAGGCTTTATTCAGGCCAAATGTATTCAGGCTAAATGGATGATGGTGAAGATTTGTGGCTTATTTTGTTTGCATGTTTGTTTTCTCAATGAAGAGACCTTTTCTGTGGGTTTAGTACAATGAAATAAGAACAATATTGCTTTTAAAAAAGTTCATTGCGTTTAAGGGATAAATACCTGAAAACTGCTATACTTTATTTGATTTATATTAAAAAGTAAACAGTTTAATCAACAACAAATGGTCCAAGTAAAATATGTATTTTGCCTTTACCAATTTTAAGTCTGTGCAAAGTGCCTGTGGGTGTGACCACTAAACTTGGAGCGTTTCAGAAAATGAAACGGTGTTTGAAGTCACTATGAAATAGCGTTCAAAACCAATTTCATTCCCACAATGTGATGAATTTCTGAGCAAAACAAGATGTTCACAAAAAAATAAATGCGGTACCAGAGACTTTAAAATGATATCTATTCAAATCGATTGGATCCAGCAAGGTAACAGGTGCTTAGAGGTGAGAGGTCAAATTATAAGCAGACCTAACATCAGCCCAACAGCAGTTTATTGCATTTATCTTTATTTGTATTTGTATTTATAACGTGCAAAATCTATAACAAATCCTTCACAAAGGGTCCATTTTATCTTGATTTAAATGCATTCGTGACTTTGGGATTGCCAAACTTAGTTATCTGTAAATATTTTCATGGTGCACAGTGACAAGATGAGAAATTAAAGATTTTCAGGCTTTCGTAACAGAGTTCCCACAATCTGGCCAATGAAATGCTTGGGTGTGTGCGTTATTTCCAGTGGGACAAGATTTTAGGGGAGGGTATAACACATTCCCATCAGAAGGAAATTGATTTTGATATAAAATGATGGAATGAAATGTAAAGGTCTTGTTTACTTTCTCTTGCTGAGGGGTTTGCTCAAGAACAGCAGCCACATGGATCATGGGAGGCATCATGCGATGTTTCTCTATTTTTTAAGTCTGCACCCAGCCAAAATCAGCTGCCAAGACGAAAGAGTTTTAAATAGCCACCTGTGGAGAAAAAGTGCTTAAGATGAACAGATCTCAGGCATATCAGTCTCTTTCACACGTCTTACCCGTCTCTCACGTACACGCTCACGCACAAGTACATGCCCTGAAAGGCTTTCAACAAAGTGGTGTCCTATTACTTTTTTTAAAGCAGTAGAGGCTTAAATAATTCTATGAAGTGTTTCTTTTGGATTTGTATATTATTTACAATTAACTTAGCATGAAAAACACATCAAATGCCAGCTAAGTTTATTTAGATTAAAATACCACCTGAACAGCTTTAGTAGTGACCTCCTGAGATCAACATTATCTGAAGGTCCACCATTTAATTTTTTTTAAAAGTTTCTGAACATATTTTGTATCCTAGTCATGGAAAGTGAGAATTTGTCATAAGTATACACTTAAAATTTTGAGTGCTTAAAAGGGTCTTTACAGAGATGCCATAGAAGAACCATTTAGTGAAAAGTTCTTAGAAGAACAATTTCTTTCATACCTTATAATCTAAACAACCACAAATAATCATTTTTGAAATAGAAATGGCATCGTGAGGCAACTTTAGGTTTAGGTTTGTAGCTGAATAAAGATGTTACTTATTATAATGTGACACTTACTGTATATAACATTGCTTGATCTTTTTTGTATTTTGTGAACGTGAGCATCTCTTTTATCATAAACGGTTTTGACTCGTGTGCGGCAGGCACTTATTTTGATAAAACACATGATGAACATGGTTCACATTACGCAACAAACACATATTTTGAAAACGCAAGCAACACACGACACTCCGAACACTTATTTTGAATTAGCGCCCCTGCCTAAATGGTACATATTAGGACCTTTTTTAAAGGGTACTGCCCCTGTGACTGCTTTGTACCTTTATTTTTGACAGTGATCAATATAATATATATTAATTAACAAATAAAAAAAAAATTTCTGTTTATTTAATACAATTAAAATGAACAATGAAAACACACAGAAAAAAACACAAATTTTGTCAAAGGCAAAAATGCAGGAATTTGTCAATTTGTTTAATTTTTCTTCAGAAAACAATATAACAACAATTCATGCTTTCTTTGATATTAAAGGGGATATATCATGAAAATCTGACTTTTTCCATGTTTAAGATCTATAATTCGGTTCCCAGTGCTTCTATCACCCTAGAAAATGTGAAAAAGATCAACCCAGTATCTTAGTTTTGGTATACCATTCATGTGAAAAACTAGGTCATTGAAATTTGTCTCCCCTTGTGATGTCAGAAGGGGATTATACCGGCCCTTAATTTGCACTATCCAACCATGAAACTGCTATTTAGTGCAGAGATCAGCTCATTTGCATTTAAAAGAAAACATCCAGAAAACCTACAAAGTTGCAATTTTAACATGTTATAATAAACCGTTTATAGGGTATTTTGATTTTAAATTTCAGATACGTACTCTGGAGACGATTTATATGACATCTTAAAAAGTCTTGTGAAATGTATTTTTTAAAACACATTTATTTTGTAAACCCTATGATAAATACATATGACAAGCAGTTAAAGACAAACATGATTGGAGCCTGCGTTGCCAAACATTCTCAGTCCCTCCTCCTGTCCCGTAACTTCAGCAGTATTTCAACACAAACTGGCAACCCACTATACACGTGCTGTGATGTGTTTATGAGAGTCATTGTTCTGTGGGTGTATTTAGGCGTCATATGTAAATAAGTGGCGTGTAAATAAGTGAGTGCTGATGGCTGATGCAAAACTTCCTAAGGTGATGTGATGAAAGTTTGAGTGGTTGCTAGGGTGTTGCTATCTGGTTGCCAAGGTGATCTCAGTGCATTTCTGCGATTACAGTGTTCTATGACTGTGAACTTTTTTTATACTTTTTAGATGCTTTTGTGTACTTTTCTAGGCTATCAATTCCAGACAAATTTCCATGGAAAGATTAGCTATTTTATGTTTTAGATCGAAAAGAAATACTAAGATACTAAAAACACAAAGTCATACTCAGGTTCTCAAAAGCAGAGAGGACCTCTTGTTGTGTTTGTATAGCATGTGTGCGGGCATGTGCTTCTTAGTATATTTTTGATTGTGTGTGGTATTTGCGATTGCGCGTCTGGTATGTGAGCGAGCGCACACACGTGTGTGCCGGTAATGATCTAAAGCGTTTGATCTGATGTATGTCTGTGGCCCTCGCTGTTGGACTCATTACTATCAATAATGATGAGATCATCTGACTCTAATTCCTGCGCAGGATTCATCCCTCACACCCAAAGTCACGGCTCTGTTTCTCTTACCGAGTAAATGTCCTCTGATGGAACTAAAGATAATGTCCTATATGACCACCGTGGTTTTCGGGTCAGGGTGTTGGGCGGTTCTGGGCGTCTCATTTAAAGAACATCACTTGGAGTTATTAGTGTGTTGGTGGTCCTCATAAAAGTGCGTGCGTTTGCTGAATAGAGTAATAGTGGGAGACAGACAAAAAGAAAAAGTGAGGGCGATGTCTTTGATGTGTTTTTCAAAAGATGAGACACATCTGGTTGAGGTGCTTCATCTGAGCGAGAACTTCTCTCATGCAATGATCTTTAGTGTGTGATTGTAGCCAATCCCAAATCTAAATAAAAGCCTTTATGGGATCGCTTGAGCTTTTTGGTTATTTGCATTATAACAAAGAATTACAAAAACAAACACGGCAAAAATAACTTGGAGTGCTTGTTTTTCTGTTACCGCAAGCCACAGTTCTTATGCAAGGTTAAACATTTCCTGTTATTAAATGCACATTCAGATGGATTTAACAACTGTTAAGATTCAATCAAACATATAGCTTATAATCCATCAGACTCATTTGAAATTGCTAACAGCATGCATTTTCTCAGGATTTCTTATGTTTTCAAGTCTAATGGCCCTGAATATAAAATTTGGTAACTGGTGCCACACATTTGAATGATTAATGAAAAGTCAACTGTGTGGTTTGTTGAAAAAAGGTGTGCTATTATCTAGGGACAAGCGGCCACTTCACAATATGCAAAAACAGTTTAGTAGATGTATAGTAACACCCTGGCAACCATGCCAGCTTTTAAATTGATTCATTTTTAGTTTTTCTCTTTTTTATATTATTTTTTTGGGTGAGACTATACCCTACGCCCATGTTTGGTCCTACATTTCATGGTTAATGGTTTAAGGTTAACGTTACACCCTGCGGAGAGGTTATCAGCCTTTTAAGCTTAAAGTGGGGCAGCATTCTCCAATGAGCCTTGAAGTCCATGAGATGTCTCTGCACTTACATTAACACTTAAAAAATAACACATTTTAACTCTCTGAGCTTCTTTGAGTGTGAAAAAAATATATCCACCACCCATGTCCTGCTGTTAAAAGAGGCAATGTACTTTGGGTTTCATTTTTTTCAACTAAATTTCAGAAGGGAGGCTGGTTCTCTTTGATACTCTTAGGTTCATGTGCTTCTGTCTTTCGTTGCTTTGCATTTAGGTAAAACAGGTCGGCTTTGGTTCAATTGTTTGAACGTGACACTCGCTTTCCAATTGTTTTTGCATAACTCAAAAGTGATTCAAAATGTGCTCATTTACAAAATGGCTACCTCTGTTTTACCTTACATTGCCAACCAGTTTTGGAAAGGGTGGAACTACTTAGAAAAGTATAAGGTCTCCAGATCTGTCTCTTTCAGAAATTTTTTTTAAAATATGCACCCCAGCTGTCGTTGGGGCTGTACCCTTTCAAAAAGTACAGCTTTGCACCTAAAAAGTTCATATTAGTACCTTGGAGGTACATTTTGGTACCACATAATGGTACATATAGGACCTTTTTAAAGGGTATACCCTTTGTCAGTATACTGGGATACATACAGTATTTTGACCATTTTTTCTAACAGTGTTGTTGAAAAAACAAACAAATAAGTGGAATCCCATTTTTGTACAATACTATTGCTTTACATTTACAGATATAGAGACTATTGCTTTAGTCTGCTTGAAAAGTTAACACAGCCAAAATAAGACCAAGTCCATAATGTTATGATATTTAATCCACTACCTTGCAATCCAGACAGTAAATGTATTAGATAATAGCTTTGAACTATAATGTATATACAGTATGGCTGTCAAATGAGTCTGGAGCAACCCATCGATTCACTGGATTATTTAAATGTATTGCACACACATTCACCTCCCCCAGTAGCAATTGCATCATACTGGAGATATGTATTTATATGCAGATTATATATATAATATATATATAACTTTTTAAGGAGTCCTCCTGAATCATTTTTTGGAAACACCACCAATGACTGCTACTTAATTGGCCTTTTAAAGCTCTGTGAGCTTATCTGGGGTTAACTTTTGATGTCAGTTTTAGCCGAAGACACAATCGATATGTCGGCGAACCAGACAGTTCACTCAGACAAATTCGCTGAGAGGATGCATGTCAGGTGACTACACTTATATAAATAAAGGTGCTACACCATGGCGTAGAAGAACCATTTTGGCTGAATGGTTCCATAAAGAACCTTTCACTTCCAAAGAACCTTTTTGTTTCACAAAAGTAGTTTAAAGGTAAGAAATGGTTCTTTTAAAAACCTTTAAATCACTTCTTTGGGGAACCACAGGTGGTTCTTCTTTAGCATCACTGTAAAAAACCTTAGCACCTTTATTTTTAAGTATGATATATTCCTGTGTCTATGTATTTTTTTGGAGACTGTCCTCCATAAATAGATTGGCTGTCAGTGAGAGATGGACAGTCACTCAATAGCTGGTAGCTCTTAAAGCAAACAAACCTTATATGTTTGAGCCTGTTTCAGACAAAGATACAGAATTTGAGGAATAATTAATTATATGGAGATTGTTAATGGACGTTTCTGAGTGGTAAGTTTGTGTGTTTTCAGCATCGACCTATAAAACGTAACTGTAACGTCAATAGTAGAACTTCAGCCTAAACGCTAGCACATTGCATTAATTAGCATATAGCGCTAACTCAGCAGTCACAACTTTGTTTTTAAGCATTGTAACAACAAATAATGTGTAATTTAATGATGAGGCGGACATCTCGACTGTAATGTAACAGTCAGTGTTATGTTGAGATTGGTTTTAGGTTTACATGAGAAGGAGGAAACAATAGTGTTTGAGGCTCATGATTAGGAATGGGTCGATTCAGATGTTTCAGATCGATTCGATTTCGATTAACAAGCTATCAAATCGATTTGATTTCGATTCTCGGTTCAATTTTCGATTCCGGTTCTCGAGTTGGTTTTTATACTCGGTTCTTTATTCAACTCAATGAATATAGATTTAATACAAACACTATATTAATAAAAAAGAACAGTGAACAGCAGTTTACAAGTGGGTAATTAATTAAAAGAAATTAAAAGCCACAAAACTATTGTCGTCGTCTTGCTTGCGAAATCTAAAATGCTTCCATACCTCCGACTTTTTATGTGAAGGTGGCATCAACGTCGATGAAGCACCTGAAACTGCCATTTTAAGCACTGAATGAATGAATGACAGGCTCACCTCTCACTCCTTGGTAACATCGCGCAAGGCAAAAAAGAGGGTGACAGCTAGTGAAGAAGACTAGTAATAAGATTAACCTTAATCTTATGTTCAATGTTTGCGGAAATAAATTTGAAAGAAAAAAATCGATTATGCTCTTTGAGAATCAATTTTGAATCTACCAGGTAAAAAAACACATGTTCACAATATGTTATTACCATGTACAGTACTCTTATTATTAGTGATGCACCGATGTATCGGCCGCCGATATTTATCAGCCGATTTTTGATGAATTTGAAACCATCGGCATATCGGGAATAGCACGAAAAAGGCCGATACTGATTGTTTATTAATTAACTGCATAAAGAAATCCATTATATGTAAAAAAAAAAGAGTTAATATTGTTAATAAAAGAAATGCTGAATAGCAAAAAACACCTTTGAAGGTTGTCATGCTGTCTTGTTATATTTGTTTTAGCTTGATTTGTGCCTCTCTTATTATGTTGTTCAGTTGAATGTTAATTAGATCCAATCCATGTTCAGTAAAAATAATTTGATGCAGAAATAAACTGTATAGTATTATATACAAGTGTTTAATATCGGTATCGGCATCGATATCTGCCAGAAGTTGTCTGTTTAAATCGGTATCGGTATCGGCGCAAAAAAATCCTATCGGTGCATCCCTACTTATTATTCATCTATGCCTAGGTAAATACTGTTTTACATTCTACGGCACCTTTAAATTATCCTTCAAATCAATATTGCAGAAAATGTTCACAATTAATTAATGAACCTGAACTATTTCCACAATCAACAAACATCACGAGCATCATCATAAACATTACTATGATTTATAAATAATCACCACATAACAGTAAATAACAATAACAGTAAATAATAAGAACAGTAAATCAATAACACTCCAATCTGCATTATTTATTCAAGTTGTGGTCCATTTTGGAAACTCGGATATGGGAACTCTCTTTTTGTATTTGCTTCTTTATTGCAGCCTAAGGTGTCTGTCAAAACTGGCATGTCAAATGACAGCATGAGTCAGAATTTTACCCGATGAGCACCAGGTGAGAACAAGGTGAGACAATTAAAACTTTTCTTCCTGTGATGCCCACTCTTAACACATTTACACTGACTCAGGATCAGCTAGCAAGGACAAAAAAGTGTCAGTGCCTTTAGACTTAATGGTGAGACTATGACTTACATTGACATTCTCCATCCACCGGTGTGAAGATCATCACCCATCTCACTGACTACAGTAGTCTTTGATTATTAAGCTTCATGGGACAAGATGATTTTGAAGTAGGCCTAGTTTCTTAATTTCTACATGCCCAAAAGATGATTATTAAAGATCACCTATTGTCAGATTCTCAATTTTGAATTTCCTTTGGTGTGTAAGTGTGTATTCGTACATGTTAATGATATGCAAAAGGTACAAACCCCAAAGTAAAAGATGACGACAAATATACAGATTGTAGGCAACAGTTTACTTCCTGTGATTGGGGATGTAGTAAAGACCGACATTATCATAATTCCCCCCGCTTCGGACTCACAGCCTGTAAATTTACTCCTGTTAGCATTGCATTGTGACCAAATCTTTCAAACATGGTAAGGAGCGTCACATGTCCGGCTGACGTCAGAGGGATGTAGACCAATCACAACGTACAGATTAGCTGGCCAATTAGGGACACAGCGCTTTTCAAAACGATGAGTTTTGTACAAAATCAGTGCGTTTCAGGAAGAGAGGGAAATCTGGAGCTATAAAAATGTACGGTAAAATAATGTGTTTTTTAAACCATAAACCATGCAAACACATTGTATTATACCAAATACACAGAATAAAATATGTGCCCTTTAACCATCTAAACCAGCTCAAACTGAGATACCATATTTCAAAATCTATTCTACTTTAAGATTTTAAAGCAGGATAATGACCTTACAGTCAAAATAGCTATTTTTATTTCAGAATATCATTAAAGCATATCATTAAATCAATTCTCAGAGCCTTGATAAGTGTAATTTTAATCCAACAGGTTTACAAGTTTACAGATTTAACCCCTTCAAACCTGATTTTCAAGTGTTTAATCAGTGTGCCATATTTTGATTGATCAGCATTTTTATTGTTTTGAACCACAAAACATGTGATGTCCAATCATGCAGGGTCTGAAGGGGTTAAAGTAATAAAAGGTTCATATTTTGTTTCCAGGGTCAAACATTTACTTTTTCCATGATGTCAATAAACATTTTATTTATCACAAAACTGTATTTTGGATAAGTTTATTATATAAACAATTAGATTTCATTAATGTGACCCTCTTTCTTTGAAGTCCCATAATCTAATTTTGAGATTAGAGGCATCATAGTTTGATTTCAATCTTTGACATGACCTTACTCTGTCAATATGAAAGATATCAAGGTTATATTTTCACATAAAACCAATCACAAAGATGACTTTAGCTGGGTTTTCACAGACAGGGTCACATATCCGTATGACAACTGAATTATCTTGCAACAATCTTCATCTTTGAGGAAATTGCACCTGTTACAAAATAGTGAAGACTTACAAACTAATAGTTTTGTCAACTTTATTTTTTATTTTTTGACAATCATAAAAGCATTGTAGGCTACTTTCAGTAGATAAACATTTTAGCACAGAGGTCATTGACATTGGAAATTCATTGAAAGACTTTCATGACTAATATTTACTTTATTAAATGTCTTTCATTTGAATCATACACATCACTTACCTAACCAATGATCAGACTATTATTTTACAGTTCCACTTAAACCGTGTGATGTCATGTCACTGGCCAGCTTATTTACTTAACAAATCCAATTTGTCATTATATTTGGCACACGATTCATTTTAAGTTTGCAGCAAGTTTAATTTAATCATCATTTTCACTTAATCAGGTCTGTTTGTAAAGGCGTTTTATTTAAATGCCTCTTAAATCAACACAGCTTTGTGTAACATATCTTTTAACCATACAAAAGCAGTGTGGCCGATACAAGCTCAGTGCAATGTCAGCAAGGTTTATCATTCATCTGTGCGGTATTCATGTCTGAACATCTTTGAAGTCATTCATCACCTTCAAACACACATCTAGTTCATTCCCGAGTCTTGCTTCATCCAATCAGATGCTTGCTTTCTACTCCCACGCTATTTCATCCAATCAGACTTCATCAGACCGCGGCCTACTTCACAATTCCATTCATTAAAGCCGTAAAGCAGACAGAAGAGTTACAGAAATAGAAGTGAATATCTGACATTCTGACATTATCATTATCTTCATCGTTGACTGGGGAGATGTAAAACGAAAGACGCAATTCGTAATGTCCTGTCTGCACCCCAAGTTAGTTCCCATGCGTATATAGTTATCTAGACACATTTCATCTTGTTAGTTATTAATGATACCCTCCCTAATCACCAAGGCAACAGCATTAACAAAGACTGGAAAGAAACTTTACTACACACAGACTTTTCTTTTTGAACACGCACAGCTTTTTAAGTCGAACTCATAAACCAATTTGACATTTGCCCCAGTTACAGTTAGATAAAGAGGATGTAATATAGTTATAATTATTTCTAAACTTAAAAAATACAGTTGTGGGTCCAACGAATATCATATAAATGCTGTACAGTGTGACATCATTAAATAAAAGGTTTTTACTGATCATTTGCATTGACCAATTTGTACGCCATATACTCCTTTTCAGCCTAATCTCCTGGGAATTTGTATGTATTTTACAAGTTGGCCAATTCGTAATAATTCAAACAAAGTGATCATACACAGACATATGATTTTTAGAAAAAACAAAAAAACAATAATGAAACCCCACCGATAAAACGTCACAAGGCAAAGCACACTGTCAAAAGTGAAAAGTTGGATCAACTTAAAAATGTACTTCAATTGGTAACTCCTAAAAATTTTACGTTTTTTTTTCAACTTATATTTTTCACTAAAAGTATTTTCAATTAAAAATATAAGTTGAATTTTTTTAAGATGTTACCAATTAAAGTAAAAAAAATTAAGTTGATCCAATTTTGCACTTTTTACTGTACATATGAATGTGGTCATACAAATTAATACAAATTATAAAACGGCAGTTCTGGTTCTTCATTCTGATTGGTTGAAATGTGTTCTCAGCCACACTTGATTCTGAGGAACTACTTTGTTTGGCGGAAGAGTAATATTTGTACTAATATAATTGCAACTTATTTGTGTTTTATTTTATGAAATCCTGCTATGCATATGAAGTAACCGTTTTATAAAAGCAATAAGCCCCGCGAAGCAGTGGTGTTACAGTGCATTCACAACGCCCCTTAGCTGTTATAAAATGCACTGGTAACCCACTGCTTCTTGGGGCTCATTGCTTTATTAGCCACCCTGTAAAAACCGTACAAATAGCAATGAGATTATTTTGTCATGAAGTCCTAGAAAAGAAAGAGAATGTAAAGAAAAACTGACCCTTTCATTCTAACTGTGCATTCAGACCGCCACCGGCGAGAGCGTCAAAGTGGCCGGAAGTCATTCATTTTCAATGAGAGCCGGCGGCGAGCTCCGGCGAGCAGCGGCGCGGCGAGCTTTGGACGGTTTGAGCGTCGAGGAGAGTTGAAATCAGCTCAACTTTATGGTAATGAGCTATGACGCGGTTCGGCGGCAACCAATCGGAAGGCGGAAATGTTCACCGGCAACCAATCGGAAGGCGGAAACCTCCGCCTGAGAGGAGTTCAGAGAATGCATTCGAGCGTCAGAGCGTCCACTACAACTTTTCTTTAGCGTCGTTGTCAGGGCAGCCAGGGCTTTTATTGACGCTCTCGCTGGTGGCGGTCTGAATGCACAGTAAGGGTGAGAGTGAACATTAAAAAAAGAGTACAGATTGATTGATTTATATCATCAGCAAATCACAGCAAATATAGACGGTTTCATCAGACACATGTGCGGTGACGCGATAACGCTGGTCTGAACTTTACTTCCGGTTTCTGTTTGTTTAAATGATTGGTTGCTAAACTGAACTCTTGAACAAATACCTTGTCGAGAATAACAAATGTTTTGGTTTCCTAGGTGATCTACGTGTTGTTTATTTACTTGTTATACCACGGGTCTGTTGAATGCTGTATTCTGATTGGTTGAGAAATGTTCCGTGGGTACGCATTATGTTTTGGTAACCGCACACCTAACTTGTCAAATGTCTTAAAAATAGGCACCAGAGCAATGTTTGTGGTAACCGTGGTATAAGAGGAATAATTGACTCCGGTCCTTTCAATTATTTGAAAATAATGCACACCCACGGTCTAACGGCACTCCGCAAAGGTGTGCATTATTTTCTTATAATTCAATGGCCCATCGTCAATTTTTACTTACTTATATGAATAAACTTCTTTAAAAGTACTTTGTTGTTATTTATTCTTAGCTAAGTTTACCGGAAGTTACGTGTTTTTACGTGAAATTGTATACTTTTTTTTGTTAAAGTAACATAAAAATATGTGTTGATTTGACAAAAATGCTGCACATTTTTTACAGTACAGTCTTAATATACATAGTCCCAATATGTCAGATAGGAGACTTATTAAATAAACAATGGTGATGATTTACACACGTGTTTGAGGTTATTTAGTCTCTGGTTTTGATGTGTTTCATTAGTCCGACTGCCACTGTGAGCTTATCCACAGATGTTAGCAATCAGATTACATTATTGGTTAAAACTACAGTTGATAAAGCTGCAACTTTCATAAATATCTACAGGCCAGGACAAACTCTGTCACTCATCATCTGACAGCAGTCAGTAAATCTTCTCAATCACACAGTACTCAGGCAAACAGACACAAATAAACACACAAAAGACTCACAAGTACAAGCATGCATGTTGCACTTAAAACTTTGATTCTTTGTTATTTAGACAGTTTGTTTCTTATTATCGCAACTGAACATGCTAAAAAATACCCATCCATCAGGACATTGAGGTCTTGCGTTGCTTTCAAAATCCTAATGTTATACTCACAAATATGAATTGCAGGAGAGGACTATTGATTGATTTATCTTACTGCAAACTTATCCGATTTGTCAGCCGGTGACTCAGGATTGTGAGGTAACTTCTTACCACACATTGGCTTTATGTAATGACCTCTGAATGTTTATTGATGACATAGAAAACAATCTGATGTGTCATGACATCATGAGCCTTCAAACTATACAATGAAGACACACGATTACTGTATGATCTCATACACTATATGATCCCATTGCCTCATCAACAACAAAACAGACACCTTGGGCATGAGGTAGAAAAAAATATAGATTTTTTTAAAGTATTCTTTACAACCTAAATGTATTTATGCATGCATGCATGGGCTCCATTTCTCAGAGAAACACAAAATATTGTGTTCTGATACATTCTTCAGATGAAACCCAGCATATTTTGGCATTACTTCATCTTCTTTGCTGCATTTTTAATCCTCTCTTTACATTTACACCACTTCCCGAGCCATTGTTTTAGTTTCCACCCCTGGTTTCAGATTAATTAAACATATTGTTTTGTTTCTGCATCAACACAGCTTGCATCTGTCATAACAAACTGTAACACAGCCATTCCCATAAACCACAGTACAATATGTTCATGAGTGATGAAGATATTATACAGACCTTGTGTCTGTATAACATATGCACATTAATGTTGTGTGGTATCTCGGCTCCGAATTGTGTCAGCAAAGTATGAAGTCATTGTTAAACAAATTGACTGACCAATCAAATGGGGAGCTACTGAAAATGTCATCAGTTTAGATTTGATTAGATCAATTGCGTATGATTTATCGACTTATTTACAATTACAATGGAAATGTGTTTATTGGAATGTTACATTTTGTTTAAAAGAGTTATTTTCAGTGTGCTCCTTTAAGAGCAAAACATTACCTCATATGGTATTGATAACTACTGGGCAGTAAAATGATTTACAGATCACTTCATCCGCTGAAAGCTCATATCTAAAAGAAATATGAGATGAAATCTAAACATCGACATTGTTTGATCACACACTAGGTGACATGCAAAAAAATAGCCTTTAAAGGGATAGGTTGGCCAAAAATTAAAATAACCACATGATTTACTCACCCTGAAGCCATCCGAGATACGCAAGTCTATAATTTTTTCAGACAAACACATATTCGGTTATTTTACAAAATGTCCTAGCTCTTCCAAGCTTTACAGTTACACTGTAAAAAGTTGGATCAACACCTAGTTTTTTCAACTTAAAATTTCACTTTAGTTTCACTTCAGACAAACATTTTAAAGGAAAACACCACTGTTTTTCAATATTTTACTATGTTCTTACCCCAAATATACGAATTAATACATACCTATCTTTTTTCAATGCGTGCACTTAATCTTTGTACAGGGCGTCATGAATGTGTTAGCATTTAGCCTAGCCCCATTCATTCCTTAGGATCCAAACAGGGATGAATTTAGAAGCCACCAAACACTTCCATGTTTTCCCTATTTAAAGACTGTTACATGAGTAGTTACACGAGTAAGTATGGGGGCACAAAATAAAATGTGGAGATTTTTTTAAAGCAAATAAAAACAGAGGTCAAAGTGCTGCAAACTAAGTGCTCTTCCGCCATACAATATAGTTCTCATTTTTTTATCAGCTTAAAAAATCGCCACGTTTTATTTTGTGTCACCATACTTAATCGTGTAACTACTCGTGTAACAGTCTTTAAATAGGAAAAACACAGAAGTGTTTGGTGGCTTCTAAATCCATCCCTGTTTGGATCCTAAGGAATGAATTGGGCTAGGCTAAATGCTAACACGTTCACAACACACTGTACAAAGATTTAGTGCACGCATTGAAAAAGATAGGTTTGTATTAATTTCTCTAAGTTGAGGTAAGAACATAGTAAAATATTGAAAAATGGTGGTGTTTTCCTTTAAGTTAAATAAATTTGCCAATTTAAGTAAATTTTTTAATTGAACCAATTTTTCACTTTGAAACTCTAAAGTCCAAAGAATTTGCATCCATCCTTCACAAAAGTAATCCAAACGGCTCTAGGGGGATAAATACAGGCATTCTGGAGGTAATCGATGTGATTTTGAAAGAAAAATATCCATATTTAAAACGTTATAAACTATAATAAATAGCTTGTGTTAACGCCACCATCTTGGATTCCTCTGTATTCACTAGAGCATTTTAGCGTAGTAAACGCACATTGTTATAGGTATGCTACGTAGTGATGTAATGGTGTAAATTTATGTAAAAACTATTGTTTTAAGCTTGAAAATATCCAGCCTGATTTCACAGGAATTCGTACCTATTTTATAATTTGATTATTTTGTATGAATTCGTACTAGTGAATCAATTTGTTAAAAGTGTGCAATTATTATAAAAAACAATAACCCCTAACCCCAACATCACAGGGGGGATAGCAAACAAAAACATATTCATGTGGTTGTACGAATTATTATGAATTAGGCACCTTGTAAAATACGTACAATACATTTTTGATAATTACATAATAAAATACATTTTGGCGAGGCCAGCTGTCAAGGAAACATAACAAAAATGTTTTGACAGGCTGTATAACATCTACTGGCAAAAAAAAGGTACAAAAACCCTTATAGCATGTTCTTAATTTCCATTCAAAATTTCCTCATCCCAGTGTATTAAGGTAATCTAGATCCAACAAAAAACTGCGTCTGTGTGTGTTGTTGAACTAATTAGTGTCCCATCCTAAACCTTTAAAGTGCAAATGCAAACACCCACCCAAGTGTCTCCTCAAAGATTTCATACATGCAGTCAGCCTACACAATGATATTCAGTCTTTAATAATGCTGTATGGAGGAGGGAAGCCATTTTAGCATGATACAGGACAGAAAAAAGATAAGATGATGGGGAGTAGAAATAAAGGTCAAACTGTAGGCCGTTGAGTGGTCAGATGTCAGAAAACAGACAGACACACCCACCTCACCCCTTTCCATCTGCTGGATAATAGAGAACATTTCCCAGACAAAAATCTCTTTTAAAGAGTAAATGTTGTGGATGAGTTATAAGAGCCAATGCATTTTTTAGGTGACTTATTTGAAAAAGTTTGAGTTCATATTGAAATCTCACACTTTTGATTACACACCATCTGACCACAGATATTAAGGTGTTGTTTTGAGGTTTCTGTGGTGCTTTTCTCAGGAGAATAAT
This sequence comes from Paramisgurnus dabryanus, assembly GCF_030506205.2. NCBI lineage: Eukaryota > Metazoa > Chordata > Actinopteri > Cypriniformes > Cobitidae > Paramisgurnus > Paramisgurnus dabryanus. Next base: position 2,739,972 of record NC_133357.1, read on the forward strand.
CCGAGAAGCAGGAGGGCTTCAGCAAAACTCGCCGCTGTCAAGAATAATTTGTGATTCTTCACACGCCCATTTCATTTCTGACCACATGCTTTTCTGATAAAAACTTTGCTGGCTTCGGGCCAAAGAAACAACCTAAGAAAAGTGAGTGGTACATTTCTTTTCAATTCTGGAATGTTCTGTTTCTTCCTCCCAAAAAGAGAATAAATCTTTATATGGCCTCTCCCGAATAATAAAGTCTAAATAACGTTTACTTCAGGAGAGCAAAAGGACAAAAAGGATCATATACAAGACACATAAGTAAGTGTAATGACCCATTGGAGCTTGTAATAAAAACAAATGTGAATGAAACACAACCCAGATCAACCAAAGTTTTATTTTGTGGACATTTATGCATTTAGCATTGGGGTCTTTTCTGAATTTATTTTCATTCAATGTCTGGTAAAGCTACAATAATAGGACAATTAAAATGTTGATGCCTTAGGATAAACTGCAAGAATTACCAATGCAATCTCATTGAATTTTTTTTGCACATATAAGATTAAGGTCTGAACTTACTATAACCATTATTTTTAGAGAATTAATAAAATATTTTTTAGAGAAATTTTTAGATTATCATTATCAAATATTTTCATTACCGCAACATGATATTACATTAAATATATGCATTTACAAACTTATGTTTCGGTAATGAGAACTAAAAAGTTGTCTAGGTACTATGACAAACAAAATTTCAACTTTTATCTGGAGAGAAAAAATAAGAACTGCTTACCTGGTAGCCATCTTGAGTGTCACAGTCAATTATGTCCCTTCCAACAATTTTTTAAATGTTAGTTCCTTGAGGGCTTAAACAATGATTGAAAATTGTTGCGGAGGATGAGAAAATTGTTCTTGGACACATTTATATTCCTTATTATTGTCTCTACATTTACCAATGATCACCAAATACCACATGTTTCTTTACTGTAAATGTTTATAGTATAATAAGCACTGAAGCTTTTTATTTTTTAGATTTTTTAATTATAAATATTCTCATGTCAAAGAAACCAAATCCAGTCATGGGCACGTTGCGGTAATGAAAATTTCCCCCTTAAATTTGGAAAAAACAACAAAATTGGTTTGTATGATGTCATTTGAAATCATGTGCAATATAGTACATGAAGAGATGTTTGTAACTGTATGCTTCTTATTTTGATACTCTTACTTTGCATTTACTTTTTTTATTAAATGTTTAACGACACCTCTTAAGTCTAATTTCACGAGAATCGCCCATTTGTGCGGTTGTGTACGATTTGCTTTTGCCCCTGTGATGTTGGGGTTAGGGGTGGGATTTCATTATTGTTTTTTATAAAAATTGTACGTTTTTGTACAATTTACTTTTTACAGTCAGAATGAAAAGACAAAGAACGACTTTTTCACCTATAGTAGCCTACATTACAGTAAACACACCATACCCATACTCTGAATTGTAATGATTTTGTCTTACGTAAGATTGCTTCAGATTTACATAAATGTTTACGACATCTGCTTTGGGCAAAATTGTGTCCAAGTGTTTCTGCTTCCCATCATCTAGGCCTGGCCGAGTCTCTGCAATAACCCCACATGCTGATGAGAACCAGCAGCCTGAATATTATGAATGAACATACTTCACCTCTCTCTCTCTCTCTCTCTCTCTCTCATAGATAGATAGATAGATAGATAGATAGATAGATAGATAGATAGATAGATAGATAGATAGATAGATAGATAGATAGATAGATAGATAGATAGATAGATAGATAGATAGATCTGTCAGCATGCCTCTCTGTGCACCCTCTGTCTTTGCGCCTTCAGACCCACATGGTTTACTGTAAATGTATCACAGCTATTGATCGCTTGTGGGATGCTTTATTTGAAGGCTATCAGCACAGTAGGGCAGTCACGCCATTCGGCAGCCGCTAAGAGCTAATCAGGTCTCTCTGCTTTCCCAGCATCCCCAACGTTGACTGCATCACACTTTTATTCAGTCTTGTGATGCAAACGCAACGTTTCCCATCATCATGCCGAGCGTGTCCGAGTGATTCCCTCAGAGAAACTGGAGATGACACACACACACACACACACACACACACACACACACACACACACACACACACACACACACACACACACACACACACACACACACACACACACACACACACACACACACACACACACACACACACACACACACACCACACCCACACCCACACCCACACCCACACACACACACACACACACACATACACACACACACACACACACACACACACACACACACACGCACGCACGCACACACACACACAAACAAGCATATGCAGTTCAGAAGTTAGAAAATCTGTCTTAAAGGGATAGTTCGTTAAAAAATCACTATTATTGTACAGCAAGAGTGACAGAATAGTGACTGAGGGCAGGGTAGCCAGGTCTTTGTAAGAAAACCCTCACATGCAAAAGCCAATCAAAACTAGCCCAATAACTCTGCCCTATACACTATGCCACTCTTATACCTAAAAACAACACTTTAACAATTATGTTAAGCATAACTATATATTAGTAATCATCTATCTGTTTTCAAAAATAAAATTATTACGACATAAGATAAACTTCCACATTCAACCTATGCACTGACAAAATGGGCAAAATATGTACCACCAGGGGTCACTGGGGCAATACCCTTATATAAAATATACCATTAGGTACATATATATATACATACCCTACTGAAAAATCCAGCATAAGCTGGTGGCGGGTTTTAGGTGGTTTAAGGTGGCAGTAGATGTTTAAGCTGGTCCTCCCAACATGGCAAACCTGGTGGGTCAACTGGTCTTCTAGCCTGACCAGCTAAGTCCAACTAGACCTGCTTAAAAAGTGACCAAAACACAGACAGACCAGCTTGTTACACAAGCAGAACCAGCTTATGCTGGTTTAGTTAGTTTTTTAGGGTTTGGTATCAAATATGTACCTTTGAGAAACTAATATGAACTCTTCAGGTACTTTTTGAAAGGGTACAGCAGACTGATCTCACGGAAAATCGTGTGATAGTCACAAAAATTTAAATTAATTTATTCATGTCCATGGCACAAAATTCATCTTTTGTTCGTGGCTTGGGCATGAATTTCTATAAATATTTTTTTCATGTCCGTTGCACGACCTTCTTTTTCATTTCATTTTATATATTATATATTACATTATATTATTATTATATTTTTAAACATCCTAACAAAAACCCAAAATCTAACGGCCAGCCCCAAGCCACAATGATTTTTAAAAAAAATGAGAAAACAATGCATAAAATGATAAAAAAAAATTCTGCCACAGGCATGAAAAACTTTTTATATAAATTTGTGCGAGTGACACGACAAAGACATTCGTGCTGAAGAAACGAAAAAAACGGATTTGGCAACCCTGCCTGTACCTATGTGATCCTAACATTTTGTCCTGCATATCTTTGTGTTTCATGAACATGCAAAACTCAAATGGGTTTGGAAAAATAAGTTGCTTAGTAAATGATTTAGTTTTCCTTTAAAGTGTACTCCCGTTAATGACTTCCTTGAAAGCATAATTAATACCTTAGATTGATTTGAGTGATTGATTGATTAAGAGCATTTATGTCTTCTCAAGGTTTTGATGGCTGTCTACAGAACATGAAGACAGATCTCCAGCATCTAGTGATAATCCAGGAAGTACCATGGTGCTAACAGGAACTGCGCTGCCCCACAGCACTTATCGTAATGTAAGGGATATGTTCATTTAGAGGAAATGATGACAATGTTGATCACAAATACTCACCGATCTCCCAGAAAACACAGATTTCTTTTACTTCTGAGGTTGATGACTCAAACAATTGACAAAAAGATTGAAAATGGATACTGATATTTACATCACATGCAAGCACATGGAAAGGTTATCACACAAGCAAATAAGTTCTCAAGTTCTCACTTTGAAATCAGCGTAACTTGAATTTTTATACCCGTTTTATTTAAGGGTGTAAGCAGAAAGACATTAATAACTCATCATTTATACTCAATTTTAACACCATCTATTGTCTCTCGGGAGAGGTGTGGGTCAAGTTCAAGGACATGATGGAGGAATATGAGCAGATTTGTTCATTTCTTGTTGTTTGTGCCAGGAGTTTGTAAGGCAAATGGTTTGCAGATGATTTGTGTGAGATCCAGTGTAAAACTTGTAATCCACAGCTGCAGTTCCACGCCAGAGAGAAAGATAGTGGGGGAGTCACGTTTGATATCATCATGATGACATTCACTGTATCATAGTCAAGGATTATGAAAATATATGAGGAACGTTGTCACTTTCAAGTGTAGAAACATTCAATCTCAATACTTTGAGAAAGATTGGTAGTTATAAAACTGACAGCGCCGGAGAAGAAAGCATTGTAACTATAAACTAAAAAAATACAAAATAAATCTTATAACCTACAGGTGGATCTAAGCATGCATGCTTTTATTAAGAGAAATAAATTGCTGGATTGGAGGCCAGTACTGACATTTAGATTTTGTCACGTAAGACTTTTATGAAGTCTGAAATCGGATCATTATCACCGATCAAATCTGATCAAATATTTTAAATGTTCTTGAAGTGAAAAGCTTCAAATGTTAACCTGATTACAAAATACATTTATCCTTAAATGCACTGTAATCCTAAACTCTTCAATGCTTCCAAGGATAGTTAAAGATCACATAACACACACTGTTTTTGCCAATCTAATGTTAATCTTGGTTACCTATAGAGTAGTATTTCATCCTTCATATGTCCAAAGAGTCTCTCGTGTTGTCAGATTATTAAAAGACAGAACTACCTTTCCTTTTTTTCCAGAGAAAGACCAACACTTAAAGGCGTACGGTGGGCGGAGCTAAAGAGTAACGAGTACGCTCAGCCTTTGGATACTTAATGCCGCGTTCCAGGTAACCTGTAAATCACGACTTCAAAACCACGACTTACGACTCTGAGCTGGGAGTATATCGACTTAGAACGAGTTCACGGGTGTGAAGTCACGAGTTTGACAGCTGTTCCAGTGCACTTTCACGGGTAGAAGGTTGGAAAAACATGGGTTACAGGCTGCCTGGAACGCATACTCCCAGTTCAAAGTTGTAAGTCGTGGTTTTGAAGTCGTGATTCACGGCCTCAAAAACCTGCCTGGAACGCAGCATAACCTAACAGCTGTGAAATCAATGGAAATCAAACTTAAATAAAAACTTTTTAAAAAATGACTTACAGTCAGATACACCCTACGATCCAGAATCGGTTACTGAATCAGTAATTGATCAACAGGAACAGCAGCAGCAACGATTACAGCAGGACGTCTCTATCTGATAATTAATCCTTGTTTGTTTAGCTATTTTAATAAAAAAATGTGACATAAATCTTGATGTGTTTTTTCTGCATTTGCCCATTTAAAAGGTGTAAATGTCGTAAGTGCAGTACAGTGCGACTGAGGTGTAAAATTTTTTGCTGTTGTTTGTGTTGTTTACATTACATTGTAATTGCCGATTGCAAACAAAACACGTGAGATTTTGATTTACTTACGCCTGTGGTTGTGACCCCTAAAGAAGGGTCTTTTAAAGTTGGAACCGCCTCCATCAGTTGTAAACAAGTGGCAAATACGGCATCAAATGGAGCCTTGTTTGTAAAGCAATCCTCTGTGAAATGCAGCCAGAGAACAAACATAAACCCATTCGCATTTACGTTGCTGTCCGGGAAAAATGAACTGCATCCACTGTTTTTTTAAGACAGGGAAAGCTTAATAACATCCTTACATCCAAAAACACACTTCTTTTGTCGAACCATCCTGATAAAACAAAGTTGTTGCGTGCTGTGCAGTGCCAGTGATACCGGTGACTCTTACTCGACAGAGCAATGTTAATATATGTTCTTGCACTCACTTGACGTGCAAGGCAGGTGTGCTTTTCTGGTGGTAAAGGCCCATAAAAGGAATATGGGGTCAATCAGTCGTAACGGATACCCCTGTTAAAAAAAAATAGAAACTTTACGAAACTTGTAGGAAAAAGGACACGCGAGTTTGGAAATACTCTTTCACAAGCTCAACTGCTTTTTGACACTTTGTTGGCACATGTTAAGCATGAGGGTTAAACTCTTTAACTGTGTTCAGTCCCTCCAGAAAAACGTGATTATGCGATCGCATGATTTAATGCACAATCAGCCAAAGTCCGCATATTTATGCGGGGGGGAGGCGCATTTTATCAAATACGCCGCACTTTCGCATCATAAATTGCGGATTTCCTTCCGCAAAATATGCTGGGGTGGCATGATGTCATAATCCATGCATTTCCGTAGCAAAAATCACATATATCTTTGCAAAAAGTTGAAAAATGTTGCATTTACCTCACACAAGCGCAGCCATGACTCGTATTGCCATGGGAACGTGACGTGAAAATCATTGAAGAGCTGCAAAAGCTGAAAACTTTTGTTTTTGCAAGTTCCCGCAGTTTTTGCAAGTTCCCACAATTTCATCGCATAAAATTGCATAAATATCATATTCCATCGCATTTTTTAATAAAACATGCCGCAAGATCAAGGATTTTTTCCCGCAACAATCACAAAAAACTCAGTGTTTTTCTGGAAGGACTGGTTAAAAAGTCAGATTGCATGCAATAGCATTAACCCCCCCCCCCTTTAAGTACTCACGTTTGACAACATCAAACCCTTGGGAATAAGTACACTACCCCCTCTACTGGTTAAAGAAAGTAATTATACTTACAACTAGTAAAATAACTAAAGCAGTAAAATAACTAAGTCTAGAGCAGTTGTTCTCCAATTATCAGAGCAACCCTGCCAAAAACGCAGATTTTACCACAGAGCGCACCCTTCGAAACATACATGGGGTTAGTTTTGAGTAGCAATTGGGTGGGTTTTGTTGTAAAAACCTACATTTTTAATTACTCAAAACATTACATAAGAGTTTACTGATGTAATAAAACTGGGGCACCCAGTTTAGAAACCACTGCTTGAGACCACTAGGGGAAAAGTTACAATTAAACTAGAAAAATTAAAGGGTCAGAATTTCCTATATTTGGAATTTTCCAAGTTTTATTTGTACTATCATGAGTTGATTAGAAATAACATCACAAATATAAAAACACACATTTGGTTTATTGACATAAATGTACAATTTACATGTTCATCACAAATACTCAAAGAAAGGTGGTGTTTTTTAAAAATGTTAATAACAACAAACATATCTGAAATGGTATATTTACACAAAGCAGTTGTATAATATAATCTACCTTTGTTCAATGTGTTACATAAAGTTGCATCTTTCATGTTGTGTTTACTGTTTACTGATTTAAGACCCTCCCGACCTGCATATTTCTTATGATTTCAATAAGATCTCAATGGTTTATTCTCAATGAGAACGCCATCCGCCCCCTTTCACCACTTGTCCAGCTCATGTACGGTCTCTCTACTGGGTTTTCTTATTCTTCTGTTTGGCAGCTCTTTTCTTCAATTGCAGCGTCTTCAATTCAATCATGGTCGAAAAGGTCCCCCATACCCAAAAAGCCTAAAACACAAAAATGGAGTTTAAAATTCATTTTAATTAAATTCAGGCTTAAATAAAACATAAAATTAAATGCCTGCAGTTGCGTTTGCAGTATGAGCAGCACTGTTCCATGATTTTACATATAAGACAAATCAAAATTATTGATCTGTACATGTTATTCCTAGGAATATGTAAATGTTACAGCTTGCTCCACCCCTGAAATGGATTTCCTTTTGGGTTAATGTCAGACGGTATTTCATGCTGACTTCGATGGCACACATTATGGTATAACGTAATATTATAAAAGGAAAACTAGACAGCTTACCACAATAATGATTGTGTTGAGCAAGAGCGGGACTGAGTATACCAATGATATGAACATTCCTTTCGAATCAAAGTACTGAAACCTCGAAAAAGACCTATAAACAGAAATATTGATTTAATAACAACAATAAAAACACGATGTGACCCTCAGGTTTGTTTAAGGGGTGCAGTGAGTGCTAAACACACCTCCAGTTCATTGCTGCAAGCTCATTCAGATATTCTGCGCTGTAAACCATAGCAACTGCAAAAAGAGAAAATAACATGTTTGTTGTTTATAATAACAAAAAATGTAAGTGCTTCCTAACAAGGTCTTATATTTGGGATTGTTTCCAACATGAGTCATAAAACTTTATTTTAAGTAGTTCCCATTAATATTACAGATACCGTAATTATGGAAGGTAATGAATTGTTTTGACCATACATGAAAAAAACTGTAGTATACTTTAGTATTTACTATATATTATAGTGTTTTATCTTATCTTAGTAAAATTTAAAAGTATACTAACTACAATATTTATTACAGCTTATCAATGTAATGTTGTTAATGTAGCAGAATTGTATACATTAACAGAATGTGATAAACAATATACTACAATAGGTTGCAATTTCCAACAGTTTACAAAATACAAAACAGAGTAAAAAAGTTACCCATCAAGAGAAACTGGCAGATCTGGAGTCGATAGTACTTGCGGCACAGGATGGTGACAGCCAAACAAATGACATGAAACGCTACGAGACCTATCAGCCAGGACTCAGACCAGTCAACCTAGACGACAATATCACCAAATTATTTTCTGTTTGTTAAAAAAACTCAGGTATCCAACGTTGGCTCTGTCTGTCCCGAATAACAACAAATGAAAGACTACTGTTGTAAATAGATAGATAATTTAGCGCTGCTTCAGACTTACAGACTGTAGAAAGGTCCACACTGATGTAATACGGACTTTGCTGAATCCATCGATCGGAATATCGCTAATATTTTTGTCTTTCGTCTCAGTCATGTTGATCAAACACACCACAGCTCAAAAAGATGCAAAACACTTCCGCCTTCGTCACTGTTGTTTGATTCTGAGTCCTGTATGTGTCCTTCAGTAGAGGGCGCTATCGTGCTATAAAAAGAACTTACCTACATTTCATAGCTAATGTATGAGCAAATATACATATTTAATATTTAATAAAATGGCTATGTTTTTCGAATGTTGATAGAGAGTTAAAATATAATGCACCATTATAGCCTGTAATTTATATTTTTAAATATAAAAAGTGCAACGGAGCAAATGGTCGTACGTTATTTTTCAAAATAAAAGTTCTCTGAAGTTCAAATATAGCGTGATGTCCATTAAGTAAAGTTTACACACAATTATAATAATAAAGTAATAATTCACACACTAAATTGCATTTTATAATTATCATATTTGTACAGACAATTATAAATCCATAATATAGCAATGGGCCTTTACTTTTCATTTGATCTCAAAGCGCTCAAAGTTCTCAATTTTTATTTCAAATTATGACTTTGTTTCATCTATGCAATAAATATTATATATTTAGTATTATACAAAATAAAATAAAAAGATGAGACACAGATTGCATAATTCGCATTAACCTTCGGTGCATACGTAGAAAATACTAGAAAAAAATTTAGTAAAATCTTTGAAACATTTAATTCTTCCATTTTTCAGGGGGTAGATTGGGATGATAAAAAACATAGGTAAAAACTAAATGCAACAATTTTAATTTACTAAAAGCTATGCATGATGTAATCAATTTTATTACTTTTACACTAAAATTTCTGTGTCAACGCACGTCACATTCGCGTTCCAGCGAGCCGTGGATGATGCGCTTCCTGTGACGCAGTGAGATTTTAAAACATTGTCCTTCTCAGTAATGGCGGCTTCGTTCCCTTCGCCTTCGGTTAATAGAAATAAATGGTATTTTACACGCGAACAAATCGAAAACAGTCCGTCTCGCCGAGCGGGACTCGATCCCGACAAAGAGCTCTCGTACCGACAGCAAGCTGCGAACCTGCTACAAGACATGGGACAGCGACTCAACGTGTATCTTTCTCAGCTTGTCGTTTCGTTTCCAGTCTGAAGCCGGTTTGGGCGGCATGCCTGCTGTTGTGTTTTTACATTATTATCACATTTGAACGGGTCTAAAGTCACTAAATTCGCATTTGTTTTGTAAACCTACTTAAGTGAGGCGTATAAAATGCAAGTTTGTGTCCTAGTTTGTGTTTTTTGGCTTAGTTGAGGCCTCGAGGCCTATCTAGATGTGTCGCTCCCACTTAACAATAGCGCAGCCTGTGTCACTTTTGTTCCCACGGTTGTTTAGACATTATGTTGTTGTTTATGTGATTTGTTTACATTACGTAGTATTCCCTGTATGTTGTCTAGACTATGTAATTGTTTTTTAGTGTTAGATTAGAGGGGCTTGGTTTGCCCAGGAAACATTGCAATTTGGGAATCAATACGAGGGTTTCAGCTTAGGTTTATAATTTGTTTATTTCTCCTTTAGTTGATGCATTCCAATAGTGTTTAAAGTAAAATGGGTAATTTTAGAAATATATTTTCTGTGTAGCTCACTTGGTAGGGCATTGTATTAGGAGCCCAAAGGTCATGGGTTCACACAGACTAATGAAATGTAAAGCTTAAATTTGCTACAAGAGACATTTGCCAAATGCACAAATGTAAATATTATTTGAATATCTGTGACTTACAAAGTATGTATTTTCTTCCCTAAATGGGACGTAAACAAATAGCACAAGATTTTACTTTTCCAATATTGTTTTCCATGCTGATCTGCTACAACCACTATAATCCTTAACCTCAGATGTTCAGGTCGCAACTTACAATTAACACCGCCATTGTCTATATGCATCGATTTTACATGATCCAGTCCTTCACCCGCTTCCACCGAAATGTAAGTTATCACATTAGCATTTGTTTTTACATTAACGCATTGGTATTTGCATTGGTCTACTGCTTCTTCACATCTCTCTATGACACCGGGTTTACAGGTGATTGCCCCCGCAGCCCTGTTTTTAGCAGCAAAGGTGGAGGAACAGCCCCGCAAGTTGGAGCATGTGATCAAGGTGGCCCATGCATGTCTTCATCCTCAGGACCCACCGCCAGACACAAGGAGTGATGTAAGTATTGATGTGAATGGTCTCCATGCTCGTGAATTTAAATTGTGGAGGTATTTTACATTGTTTCTGATTTGTACAATGTGATTGGTAAGTATCGTTTCTTTACAGTGATGAGTCATGTAACAATTTTTATAGGTGCCGTATTAGGGGAGAATTTTAAAAGTAGATTAATCCACACTTCTGAGAACATGCGTGTTTAAATGCTTTTTAAAATGTCAAATCTTGATTGTCACCACTAGTACTGAACATGAATCATAACATTCCCTTTTTTTTAACAGGTTGTGTAACCACATAGTCTGAGGAACATTATTATTTTGTACTTTTGCTGTAATGAACTCATTTTTTTTCTCATAGGCTGGAAATGTAAAATCTTTTTTCTTCCTTTCCTTACTTGTTAGTACAGATCCTATGATACGTCAGTACTATATGTATAGGTCACACTTTCACATACTGATTAATTGAAGGGCCATACTTTGTATTATAAGGTGCTGATTGGCTTGTTGCTCAAAGAGGGTCAGTATATTTTAATGAGAGTGAGTGAGCGTGTAGCCCATGACCAAGAGTCCATGTGAGTAATCTGCCTGTCCTCTTAATCTCAGACATACCTGCAACAAGCCCAGGACCTGGTCATTCTTGAGAGCATTATACTCCAGACCCTGGGTAAGTTTGGAAGGGTGAGAATGGGTCAGTGAATCACCATATTAGAGAGATGCACTGAATAACCACATTTACTCTCATTCCCTGCATATTCCCAGAAGTCAACATGACAGTTAAAGGTGCTGATAAAGAGACATTGTTATTGTCTCGCCTTTTGTCATTTTTTTTTTTCAACTGGACAGTGAAATTTTTCCTGTGTTTTTTATGATGATAAGGATGGGTGGTATGATCAAATTCCTTTAGCAAATTCATTACGTGATGATGTATCTAAGTATAAAAAAACCAAGATTATACAATCTTCATTTTAATCGACGCATGTAATACTTGGCAGTAGTAAATAAATAGCTTTGCTTTATGCTCCTTAAAAGCAATTTTTTTTTTCTTCATCTTAATTTGGACATGTTTGTTTTCCTGTAGTTCATTTGGTAAAGCATTTTGTTAACAACAAAGAAATCATGACTTTGATCCAATGTTCCTTTGGACAAAATGCATAATTGTAATGTAAGTATATCTAACATAATGCATCCCTACCAACTGATAGCCTTGCAAATGTAACCACTTGTTGTTTATACGGTCATACTGCCCAGCCCTAACTTCACCCATTTCTTTTTCAGTATGTTGATTAGTCTTGAGTATACAATTGCCAATGTTCTGCTGTGATGCTCAGCGTTTTGCCTGACGTGTAGTTTTCAGGAATTCTCTTCTGGTCCCCGTTGTGGTCATTTGTTTGAAAATATTTTGACTGTAACCAAATTGCCCACAGGCACTTGCATAGATGTGTCCGAGCGAGCGAGCACAGGACCTGTGTTTGTGATTCACTCACTCACTCATTCATATAGCATATCTGTAGGTGTTTCACCTTTATTGTGGTTCTAACCAAAATCTAAATACCTCTCTTTCTCTCTCTGTTCCTTCCAGCATTTGAGATCACCATTGATCATCCTCACACACATGTAGTCAAATGCACCCAGCTGGTGAGAGGTAAGGACCATCATAATTTGTTTTAAGAGTAGGGATGCACCGAAAAGAAAATTTTTGGCCAAAGCTGAATAAAATGAAACAATCAGCCGAAGTCTGAAAACTGAACAACTAAACAATTTTATTTTTCATTTTCTTAAATATTTTGCCTTTTTTCACCATTGCACAAGTTACGTTTTCAGAATGTCCTTTTTACTATATTGATGAAAAAAAATTAAATTTAGATTAACATTCCAGCAGTCATTATAGGGTCTTACACCTGATCACTTCTCTGATCAGATAGACTTGTTAAAACTGTTCCATTTACATTCGACCACATACATGAGTCTTGTTTAAACGGATATTAATTCAATCTTTTATTCTCGCACAAAATTAAAAACACCTATTCATTACTCTGCCTTAAAGGGACACTCCACTTTAAAAAAAAAAAAAACATTGATTTTTTTACTGTTTCGGAATCCATTTAGTCGATCTCCGGGTCTGGCGGTACCACTTTTAGCATAGTTTAGCATAATTCATTGAATCTGATTTGACCATTAGCATCGCACTCAAAAATAACCAAAGTTTTGATATTTTTCCTATTTAATTCTTGACTCTTCTGTAGTAACATTTTGTACTAAGACCAACAAAAAATTTAAAGTTGCGATTTTCGCCTAGAAAATTGCAACTTTTAATTTTCCAGTGGGATAAATATTTGATAATTTTTGAGCACGATGCTAATGGTCTAATCAGATTCAATGGATTATGCTAAGCTATGCTAAAAGTGGTTTGACAGGAACATGACATGAAAAAGCTTTTGTTAAAAAACTATTTAATTCTTGTCCGATATAAACATGTTTGTCATGTAGGACTTTACTGGTTCTAGGAAGTTTTTATTACATACTGCAGTTGCGTAACTCTTCTCATTTATGACATGAAATGAAGAGCTAAAGTCTCTCGTTCTCCGTGCTTGTGCGTTCAGCAGACAAATACCCAGGATCGCCACCGCTGTGTCTTTCTCATACGCTGCATGGTGTTCAGGAGGTTTTGATTTTAATAAATAAGAAAATTTGTAGTATGTTTTTTCGCGCTTTTCTCTGACACTTTAAAATGTTTACCAACATGTTGCATTTTTGCACCTCTAAATCTGCGCTGGTTGCGATTCGATCACGTCATCAAAGACCACATTTTTCGGCTACATTTTTTCCGACTTTTCACTTGTTCGGCCGAACACCGAAAATGATTCTGTTGCTATTTTAGTCCGAATAATTTTGGTTGCCGAACATTCGGTGCATCCCTATTAAACAGAGAAATATCTTTTCTTGGTGATGTAGTTTAATATTTTGGATTGTTTTTTGTTATTGTTGTTCCAGCGAGTAAGGACTTGGCTCAAACATCATATTTCATGGCAACAAACAGGTATGTTCATTTTCAAAGGGTGTACTTGGCATAGCATGTTACCGTAGTAATCTTCAACTTGCTATTTTTGCAAGGTTTCGGTATACAACTAGTGCACACAGCCCACGTAGCAAAGATACATTTAGATTGATCATACCACCTAAAATAAATACATTCATGCCTAAAAATCAGATTGAAATGCGACCATTACTATATTTGAAGAGCTCAGATGCAAAAGCCACTAAACGTCATCTCCGTCAAAAATGAGATGGATTTTAACCAAATGCTCTCTGCACGTAATAAAAACGTTTAAATACGCTTAATCCTGGACTTAGGCCGTTCAGAAATACTTTTCATTTTTTTTTTTTGCAAAGTCCTGAAAGTGACAAATGTAAAAACGACCCTGGATAACTTTCAAACTTGGGTCCCTTCTGAGTACTTGTGCATGAATACAATACGAATGTGGCAGCCACATGCATCACAGCGCCCCTTACTGTGCGGTCCATTTTCCTAATTTTTGCCTTTTGAATTCTGACGTTAATTTTTGTAATGTTTCTAGTTGCATCTTTATTAATTTTGCAACCGTTTACTGTCCAAAAATATGTGGATTTTTTTAGTAGTGGAGGTATTTGCCAAAAAAGCTGGCATTTAAGTGAAATTACTAAACATTAGAGCCTGTTAAAAAAATTTTCATTTACAAGAAATCGTTTCAGACGTGCTTGGAGGTTTTTGCATTTAAACCCTTTCTGAACATGTAACTTAGTCATGTGACGCCAATGTACAGCCAGAATAATTATTTTTCATTTGCTAGCAGAATAATTGCATTCATCATTTCTCACAAATGTTTTGTATTTTGTTTCTTTTGTGTTTCCGGTGATCGTGGGATATACACCGCAGTCTCCACTTGACTACGTTCTGTTTGCAGTACAGCCCACCCATCATTGCCTGCGTTTGTATTCATCTGGCCTGCAAATGGTCCAACTGGGAGATTCCAGTTTCAACAGACAGCAAGCACTGGTGGGAATATGTCGACCCTACAGTGACCCTTGAGCTGTTGGATTGTACGTAAATCTAGCGTGTTTATTTTGATGTTGTAGCTTTTGAAATATCAAATGTTTCTGATAAAAGTTTATGGCTGAATTTTGTAACATGATGGACACAATATTATTGGGTGTAACCTAGACGTCTTTGTACTTAAAAAAAAAAATGGTGTCACAAGTTGTAAAGACTTTGATGATTCAACAGACCTCACTCATGAGTTCCTTCAGATCCTGGAGAAGACACCCAACCGCTTAAAACGCATTAGAAACTGGAAAGTAAGTCTGTTTAACTGCGTTTATTTCATGTCGAGTTCATATAATGCAATATCACACAAAGATGGATCTGAAAACAAAGCAATTTTCTTGAACTGTAAAACAAAAATTTTGCTATTCTGCTTAACTTAAAATGTTAATCTTTATGCATTTTTAAGTTTGGCTTATGTACATATGTGACCCGTCACGGAAACCAGGGACTCAAGTCGGCAGCACAAGTTTCGAGAAAATGAGAAACAAAGTTTTTTTTTCGAAATTTGTGATTTTCGTTTTATTGCAGAATCTGTTAGTTGAGATCACGAAGAAGCCTCCACATGTTTGAGAGAGCAGTTTTTGTATATTTAAAAGCGTACATTTTTCGGTTAAAATAGGCTTGTTTTTCCGGAGATTCTAGCGTGCAGCGGGGGGCGTCATTGTCTGTGTGTATATTTACATACTGTATAAGCTTGTGTTTTCGCCTCCGCCCCCAAAGGGAACAGCGTGACTACTAAATAAGGATAGTTCGCCCAAAAATGAAAATAATGTAAGTAATGACTCACCCTTATGTCGTTCTAAACTCGGAAGACCTCCGTTCATCTTCGGAACACAGTTTAAGATGTTTTATCGTTAGATTTAGTCCGAGAGCTTTCCCCTTCATTGAAAATCTATGTATGGTTTCCATGTCCAGAAAGTTAATAAAAACATCATCCAAGTAGTCCATGTGACATCAGTGGGTCAGTAAGATTGTGTTGATGCATCGAAAATACAGTTTGGTCCAAAAATAGCAGAATTACGACTTTATTCAGCATTGTCTTCTCTTCCGGCTCGAGCGTGAAGTCACGTGACTGTAGTGACGCGCTGCCCTGTTCCTCAGATATGTTTGCTAAGTTTTTTTTTTTTTTTCAAACTTATAGCCTGCGTCTCCCCAGACTGTAAAGCTCGGGCGCACAAAACAAAAGAAAAATAAAAGAAGCTGGGGCGGAACAAATAACAGTCAGCCGCATCGTACGTCTGCCGCGTCACTGACTTTATGCGGCGCCGCAGTGGGATGACGTCAAAGTACCGCGAGAGCTCTTCAAGAAATCCTACGCAGTAGTTTAATTTCGACTCGCTCTCGCGGTACTTTGACGTCATCTGTATGTCAGTTCTTGCAGCGCAGCATGAGTCCAAACACACAGAAGTTACACAGATATCGTTGTATTCTTCATATAATTGGCTACATGTTTTGTCAATCAATATTTTCCATGAAGTCATTGGCTGATGGAGGAACGAGCGAGCCATTGGTAACCTCTCTAAAGGATGTCACGTTTTCGACGGCGCTGTTTGGATGATCTATTATACTACTTCCCTATTTTAAATACAAACTTTGAAGGCGGGTTCATGTGTTTAACGGAGTGTAAACTCATATACCCTTACATGTTACGATTTAAATAGTCTTCAGATTATATATTATATTGTATTACCAGACATTCATGCGAAATCTGATGTAAACAATCTATATTTTACGGATTATACGCATTTGTGGACAAATATGGTCATTGGATAATCTGAAACAGACTGGATTCGACTTGTGATCCCCACAAAGGTAAAAGAGTCATGTTTATTTTTGCGGGTTGTCATTTGGTCATAAAATACTACATATGATGCTAGAACATCTCAAAAAGGGTTTTACAGGGGGCATGGCTTAGCTAAATGAGATGTAAATGAGCCCTATTGTCTCCCCCAGCTGAAAAGAAGAGTCCCTTTCGTCTCGATTTTCTCGGTTTGAGTATTTCTGAGTTCCTATATTCAAATGGCCACAACTTCTCCAAATCTTATCAGATTTCCATGTGTTACACATCGTTGGAAAGCTTAGAAACTGCACTTTCAGAATCTGTGAATAACTCAAAATGCCCAGATCCGACTTGTGTCCCTACTTTCCGTGACTGGTCACATATACTTTTCTTGGGCCACTGTAAGCAGATAATTGCTGATTTTAGGTCGTGCTGTTTCTGCTGCCCCGTTTAATTGTCTATAATTTCTTTTGATTTAGGCGGCAGGTCAAACTGCCAAGAAGTCGAAGGTGCAAGATGGTGACCAATCGGATGCCATTATGAGCATGATCTCCATGGCATCATCTGACAGCACGCTTGCAGGTCTGATGGGCCTTTCCGCCTCTCACTCAGATTCCTCTATGACTTCCCCACCAGAGGACTGCAATGCCGCAGCGTCATCCCAGCGCTGGCAAGCTCCTGCTAAGGAGCCGCCACCGTCCAATGATCTCCACGCGCCTGCTAAAGTCTCTCTGAGCGAGTACCGGGCTAAGCATGCAGATGAGCTGGCAGCACAGAAACAGAAGCTGCAGAACATGGAGGCCAATGTGAAACAGGGATACGCCACTGCCGCCCAGGCTCTTATGAATCAGCAAAGAAAAGACAAGCACCACCATCACCAGCAACAGGCCTCCTCTGCTTCCACAGACTCGGGCAACCCCTCACCCATTGTCCTGAAGATGCGCTTTCCTGCGCCTGGCCAGTCGGCAAGCGGAGGGCACGGCAGCGGTCGCGGGTCTGAACAGGACATTAAGGTTCGGATACGCGTTCCAGAAAGGCGAGAAGATGGGAAAAGTCGAGAGAAACACAAAGAGCGTTCCAATCACCATCATCATCCTCATCACCACCACTCATCCTCTGGCAGTTCTACATCTTCATCCTCCTCGTCCTCAGCACATAAACATTCAGGTTCTACCAGCGCAAGTAGCAAAAAGGTCTCGGGTGACTCTGTACGAACGAGCTCCTCATCATCCTCATCCAGAAAAAGGACTCACGTGCCTGAGCCTTCAGCTGGCACCCATCCCACAAAAGTAAGCAAGTCCTCCAGAAACTCATTTCAGGTTCCGCCACTTCCTGGCGTGTCCTCTCACTCTGTGGGTCTTGGGTCCGATATCCTCCCATCTCTGAGCCTCTCGCACCATCAGGGAAACTACTCGCACTCCAAGGCGGACAAGGCCGACACCAATGGCCACAACACGGGCGGCGGTTCCAACGAGTACCAGGACACATTTGACATGTTGAACTCGCTGCTGAGTGCGCAAGGAGTGCAACCGGCACAACCTCAAATATTTGACTATCGCTCTCAGTACGGAGAGTACCGATACAGCAGTAGCTCTCGTGGAGGAACCCAGCCCCCACCCCTCCCATCAGACCCCCCTCCGTCAATGCCGCCTTTGCCAAAATAAACCCTGCATCGTTTCCGTCCACGTGGCTGATCAAATCAGCCTTTCCCTAATAACCCGGGTTTCTCGTGTGCATCTCGTTTTTTGTGATGCTCGGTTTGACAGCAAGGTAATGTACACCTCCTTTTCAGTCGGAAAAAGGAGAATATTTGTCTCACTTTGCCCCTCCTTTTTGTTCACAACACCCATCTGTGGCAATAATGTTAAAATAGAACAAAATATTGCAAAAAAATAAGCAAAATGTTATTTATTTAAAAAAAATGTACATACTATTTTTGATGTCGCTCAGTTTTATAACAGCGCTATATATGACAGAAATGCATAATGGATTAAGGGTATGTATAACTGATTAAGAGAGGGACCTTGTGTTTTAGTCCTCTTTAAAATGAGTTGAATGCAAAAAGGAAATTAATTGTTTTTATGTATGGATTCAAGTCTTGCTAACAACATGTGTGTCTTTTTTATCGACTATGGTATTTATTATTAGCCTTTTCAAGCAGTAGTTATTAGCAGTCATTGTTGAATGCGTCAGACATTTATTTTTATACTGTACTATAACCTGCTTCCCAGTCTGTATTTACTTGACAAGTCATGTATGTTTTGAGAACAAGCATACAAATCCCCATATTTGCATCAAAATGTATGTTCCTAATATATGAATAGTTACTGAAGTAATGTTATAATTCTGTTCGGTAAATATTTGTGGTCTTTTTTGTAACTTTATTGTATTAAGTCTGTAAATGACTGAAAATCCACACAACCTATTTTTACATTTTCTCCAAAATACAAGAATATGCCTAACTTGGTATGTTTGTTAGATTTAGGATCTTTAAATCAGAGTCTGATGCAGTCATTGTTTTAAATGGTTGTAGATTGTCACTCATTCATTTACACTAAATCGGTATGTCCTGCTTATAGCCATTGCATTTTTGTTGGTTTTTTAACACACATCACATCAGTTTTAAGATATTTGTAATGGACACAACCAGGTGATTCTCACGAAATCCAGATTTAGAAGGTGTCCAGCATCAGAATTTTTTAAAAAGCCCTTGAAGCCAATTTTTTTTTTTGCACATATAGTAAATTCAGACCTTAATCTTATAACTATTATTTTTAGATTATCAAAAATGATCATTACCGCAACATGATATTACATTAAATATATGCATTTACAAACTCATGTTTTGGTAATGAGAATTAAAAAGTTGTCTAGGTACTATGACAAACTAAATTTAAACTTTTATCTGGAGGGAAAAAATAAGAACTGCTTACCTGGTAGCCATCTTGAGTGTCACAGTCAATTATGTCCCTTACAACTAATTGTTTTTTTAAATGTAAGTTCCTTGAGGGCTTAAACAATGATTGAAAATTGTTGCGGAGGATGAGAAAATTGGTCTTGGACACATTTATATACCTTATTATTGTCTCTACATTTACCAGTGATCACCAAATATAACATGTTTCTTTACTGTAAATGTTTATAGTATAGCATGCACTGAAGCTTTTTATTTTTTAGATTTTTTTAATTATAAAAATTAAAACCCAAATCCAGTCATGAACATGTTGCGGTAATGAAAATGTTCTTCTTAAATGTGGAAAAAACAACAAAATTTGTTTGTATAATGTCATTTGAAATCATGTGCAAAATAGTACATGATGAGATGTTTGTAACTGTATGCTTCTTATTTTGATAGCATTTACTTTTATTATCAAAATGTTTCATGACCCCTCATAAGTCTAATTTCGTGAGAATCGCCCAGCCAAGTTGATGTGTATCCTTTAGTCGGCATGTATTTATTTTGACAAAAACAAATGTGATGATGATGATGATGATGATGAAATACTGAAATTATACCCTTTGACCAATTTTTAACAATGTGAATAGCCTCATAAAAACAGGAGCAGAACAAATCTATACTTGAAAATGTTCCAGCCACATTTGTGACCCTGCCTAAAGTAATTTTTTGTGATTTACTGTTTTTTACATAAATCATCTTGCATAATGTAAAGAACATTCTGTGAAAATATAACCTTGATGTTTTTAATAATGACGAAGTAGGGTAATGTCAAAGATTGAAATCAAACGTTAATGGTCCTAATCTCATAGTTGGATTGTAACACTTTAGCAGTGTTCACAGACAGGGTCACAGTTGTGCAAATATTTTACAAACTGATTAAACAGAAATCTTGGATGCACTGATATATCGGCCCATAATCGGTATCGGCATATAAAAGCATTTCCCCCACTATTGGAAATCGGCCGATTGTTTAAAACGGCCACTATCCAAAAAGGGGCGGAGAAATGCATCTTTCTTCACTTCTAGGATTTTACGGCATAATACTTTAATATTAAGTATCTTTCAATATCAGATGATGTCATTCTTATAAATCGGATTATCAGTGCATCCCTACTCTTAAGGTCATTTGGGACAGAGATTGATAAGCCATCTTATTGCAATTCATAAAAAAATCATCTGAATAAGAATTTGTTTTTGAAGCAATCATTCTGCAGGTATCTTTAATAAGATTAACTGTGTTGATATGTTACTTGATCATGTCTAGTTGTAATTGTATGCAGTTAATGGCACAACAATGCAGATTATGAAATCCTGTGGTACAATGTTATTGTTTCCATCCCTTGATTTTCATGGCATGTCTTTCATTGCTGAATTTAAAGACAAAACACAAAGCATGGAAATTCTACTGTGAGAGTCACTTTTTAATAAATGTTGCATTCTTTTATTGAGATTTTAGCAGGGATTCCTCAGTAACAATGTCGTTTTCCTAACATCTGTGAAATTTTATGAAACACTATAAGCTATTAAAGATCTTGTTTTTCACAATATCGGCATATATATTCATATAATGCACTCCTCATCGATCTTTCTCATGCTTGATCGTTCATGAGAAAGATTTAATAGCATGTTAACCAATTTAGTTTAGATGAGATTAAAGAGAAGGCATTTGTGTGGGTCTAATGCAATTCATGTCACCACTGGATTTCCTATGTACTTCTGCCAGAAAAAGAAAAGATATAGCGTTTTATCCAATGTACATACTGTTTTCCGTGTTATAGTGGTATCACATGAACTCTCAGGTCTTGATTGTCGAGGTGTTTCTTGTCAGAAGTTAAAGTTTGCATTTTTGTGAACTGCTTTTTATAAATGTGGTTGATATACTCTGTAAATTAATGCTTTATGAGAAACGTACATGTGGACGTCTTTCTAAAAAAAAATTTGACAGTGTATAATGTGACAGACATTCTACTCATGCCCATTGCATTATGTTCACAAGACTGATTTTTATACAAATCGAACAGTTTTGCTTCCACCTGATGTCAATAAGTTTATAGTTTGCCTTTGGATTCAGTGCTGGAATAAAGACATATGAGAACATACAATAGAAGGAATGCTAAAACCTGATTTCTTTTTTGCAAGATCCTAAAAAGTCACAAGAGCTGCTGTAATCCCGATTAACTTTCCATTCCTGACATTTTTGTCTAGCTGTAATGTGTAACTTATTGTTTGATTTGTATGTCAGTGAAACAATATTTAGGGGTCAAGCCCAGAATGGGCGAAGACCCCTATTGTATCTGTTAGTTTTCTTTTTCTTATATATTATTCTTCTTCCTGTTCCATTGCGGTCTATGGCAGCCCATAGAACCGTACGTAGGAAAGTTATGAAATTTGGCACACTGACAGAGGACAGTCCAAATATTATCCATAGCAATTTTGGAGTCTCTATCTCAAACCCGCTAGCGCCACCAACAGTCCAAAGTTGCACTTACGTTTTTGCTTATAACTTCTGATCCGTAAGTCCTAGAAACGAAATTCTTGTTTCCTCTGATGTTTCCGTCATGAAAATTTTTCTGCCATTTTGAATTATTCGTAAAACCTACTTTTGCGAACTCGTCCTAGAGTTTTTACCCGATTGCCACGAAAATCGGTATGCAGCATCTAGAGACACTCACGGCAAAAAGTTATTAAAAGAATTTCGATAAACCAATCCGTTGTCGTATAGCGTGTCAACGAATTTTACATAGAGCGCAAAAAAAACAGATTTTAGGCTGTATCTTTGCCAAACTTAGGCCTATTGACACGACACTTGGTACCTGAGATGCCAGTCAGGAACTAAGGGTGCATGCACAGTTTTGTTGCAGCGCCACCTAGTGGCCAGACGAATGTTTTATACGCCTATAACTTTGGCTGTGATCGACGTATTTTCATGGGACTTGTTTCCATGGAGTTTTGAATAGTTGCAGAGTCCAACGATACCAAACATGCCAGGATTCGCCTTACGGTTAGACCTGCGCAGCAAAATAGAAACATGCGCGAATATCTCCGCGAGCGTTATTCCGATCGACTCGAAAACACCATAGGAAGAACATTGCATTACCTTCTGAACAAAAAACTCTATTGGCGTTATATTAAAATTTTCATCAGAAATGGCCGAAAATTGCAAAAAACTAAAAATTACCTTTAAATTTTCTGTTTTTTACACATAAATAGTTATAACTTCGCAACGAAAAGAGATTTTTTCACCAGATTTGATACGCTGATGTAAGACCACAGTCTGAGGCTACACAAAAAAATTGTATGCTTCCACCACTAGTTGGCCTTATAATTAAACAAAACCTGTGAAATCAAGCAACCCTTTGGTCATACAACTGTCTCTTCACTAAACTAAAGTGTATAGTCATAAAACTAACTAGACGTCATACACTCATGACCTGAGGTTGCATGCACATTTTTGTCATTGCGCCACCTAGTGGTTTTGAGATAGAAATATGGTATTTTTGCCTGAAACTACTGCAAAACTACTTCTAAAACCTTGAGTCATCATGGATTATTCATTTCATGGCTTAGAGTATAATCATTGGTGGTTGCCAATTCACTCCCTAGCAACCAATGAGAATACCTTATCAACCGTTTTTGCAAAAGCTATATCTCTGCATCAGAACATCGTATAGACATGGGGGTGATCTCTTTTGACTCATTAACAACACTGTAACGTTTTGAGAGCCGAGCATTGCCACTGCAAGCACCACTCATTTTAACGTCAGTGTTCTGGTTATCAATGCTCGTCGAAAGAGAAGGAGAGATTTCACTAAATGAGAACACAGCTTTTTTGCTGATAACTGTTATATTGTTTTGTCTGAAATCAAGAGATTTTCCTAGACTCTTTAAACTGCTCATCCGAAGTCAACTTTACTTTCTGCTGTGCCCTTTTTGGCTTGACCCCGGTGATAGCTGCTTGCAGCTATATTGGCATTTATATTTAGTTCATCATTATTCATTTATTATTTATGCCAATGCACTGTAAAAAGTGAAAGTTGGATACATTTTTTAAAATACTTTAATTGGTAACACCTTAAATGTTTTATTTTTTACCAACTTAATTTTTTAGGTGTTTAAATGTAATTTTTAAAACATTGACACAAGTTTTTTGTAATTTAAGTAGACAACTTGCACATTTAGCAATGTCTCGGTTTCTCTGAAGTGAACTTTTTATGGTATTTGCTGTTTTGAGGGCATTTATACAGTATTAACAATCACACTGAATGCGAGTACAGATCCAAACAGTGCCCATTGTTCTGAGAGTCGGTCATCCTTAATCTCACATGACTCCGTTGATGTGAAAGTCATTTATATAAAAGCCTTACTGAACATTCCTGGCTGTTTTAACTTGTATAATAAAATGTTATTTCTGTCCCAGAGTCAAAGTCACACTCCAAATAATGATGGGTTGCTTCAAGAATGGCTTACGGCCACCTATAACCTGTTGGGTTTGTGTAAAAATGTGAAAAATCTCAATGTGACCCTAATTTTAATCCCAAAATGTCACATCTACAACGTCAGGTCCCTAACTGTAACCGTTTTTAGAAAGTACACCTTTGTATAAATTCATATAAGTACCTCAAAATTACATACTGGTAACAAATGTACACACATCTGTACCTAAAATGTACATATTATGCCTTTGTTGCAATTAATTTTCTGACTTGAACTTCATTTCAACTTTCCACTGTAAAAAGTGAAATTTGTATCAACTTAAAATATTACTTCAATTGGTAACGCCTAAAATTTGAAGTGATTTAAAATTTTCTCACTTTAAGTTCTATTTTATTTGTATAGCGCTTTTCATAATTGTTTCAAGCATCTTTATATTAATAATAGCAGGAGAAAACACTGAAAAATCAGAGGACAAAAGTATAAGTACAGCGGCTAAGATTAAACCGTACTAGCGAGCGTAGTAATAATGTAACTTATAGAAGAGAGTTCAATTTTAAGCCAATGTCAGCTGACTCCCTAGGGGTTGAAAAAACTCCTAGAAGAAAAAAACTATTAGCTGATATTATACAATTTTATGGAAAAAAAATTATGAAATACGCGGCCGTGGTCGCTTGGGAGACATCGGCTAGGCATCACGTTGAAGGAAGGCCAGTTGGTCAGTGGTGTGATGAGCTTCACAGCAGCAGGAACTGGGTCTGTAGTCTCCGTGTCCTCCAGGTTCGAGGACGAGACAGAGAAAGACAAACAAAATCCTATTAGCTTTTGTGTTGCTTGCATCTAATGCAAGTGTCATACAGTATAATGGTTGAATGTCTGCTTGGTTCCGGACAAGCTAACTATTGCGGCATAAGTATGTTTACAAGACGAGTTATGTGAATGCTTTGTTAAAGAGATATGTTTTTAGTTTAGACTTAAAATGATATACTGTGTCTGATTCTCGAAAATGTTTTGGTTAATCATTCCAGAGCTTAAGGGCTAAGTAGGGAAAGGATCTACCACCTTTAGACACTTTTCCAACTGAGATGCTATGTTTTAGATGTTACCAATTGAAGTATGTACAGCAGCTTTAACTTTTACAGTGAGGAGTTGCTATAAAAATAAAGTTGAATTAGCTTAAGTTTTATTTAATATTTTTGTAAGTTAGAGCAACTCTTTACTAGTCAAGAAAGTTGAAATTAATTGTAATTTAAAAATAAAATATAATATGAAAAGTAAGTGCAACAAGGAATTTTTACAGTGTACCTTTCTTAAGGGTACTGGCCCAGTGACAACCAAGGCCCTTTTTACCTGTTTTCTGACAGTAGTGTTTTAAACTCTTGGAAATAAAGTATTTTTAAATGTTAAATCCAGAAAATAACCTATAATATATTTAAAATAATACATTTATATTTCCAAGGAATGCTGGACATTTGAGAATGTGCGGGTATTGTGTGTGCCTGTGGTAGTCTTATGGGTTGGGTGTGGCTAAACATTCAGAGATGTAGGACGTATAAAGAGTGATGCTCCTCTAGCACTGAAGCATTAAGTTGCTGGAAACAAAATGAAGCTACTATCAAGACTTTTACTATTGACCTGTTTTTCTATGACCCTAACAAGTAAGTAAACATACATGTTGTTTATGTGTGAACATATATGCATATTACTTTGCGTTTGTTGCCTTTGTTATTGTGGCTATGATGTTGATGCAAATGACCACAGTGATCACAAATTTCATTTGTAGTTTATTTCAGGTCATTACTTATTTACTGCATTGAAAATATTAGTAGCCAAAGTCAACCTCTAAAGTATTGCTCTGTGTGTGTGCATTGATTTTTCATTTTCACGTCTTAAAAATAAAGGTTCTTTACAGTGATGCCATAGAAGAACCATTTTTGGTTTCTAAATGTATCTGTCAGTCCATGGTTCTTAAAAGAACCATTTCTTTCATACTTTTTCATAATCTTAATAACCTTTATTGAAACAGAAAGGCATTGTGGATTTTAAAGGTTCTTTATGGAACCAATTAGCCAAAAATGGTTCTTCTATGGCAATGGTTCTCAAACTGGAGGTTCCAAGTTTGGTTCCAAGGGAGGGCAGTTTTATTACATTTTGTAAAACATTAATTCATCATAAATTCTTAAACATCAGGAAAAAGAAGGCTAGCCACCAGCACTACATTGTATAATTTTATTCAAATTCGATTGTTTAATGTCATGAATTTTCTTTTGGGGGGGTGCCAAAGGATGCACCCTAAACAAGAGGGGAGGTCCGGGACATATGGCTAAAAGTTTGAGAGCCACTGTTCTATGGCCTTGTGAAACACTTTCATTTTTAAAAGTTTGAGCAGCATTACATGTTTCTTATGATCCAAAATTTAAGCACTGCAATCTATTATAATCGATTATAAACATGGCTTTGTGCCTTAATCACAAAGTAAACCCCTCCCTTACGCAGTTAAGTATGGTCACATGTGCAGCTAAACCATCACATGCGCAGGATTTGGGGTAAAACTGCAGAAAATCTGCCAAATACTTCATCCGGTCACATTCCTTTGACTCTGTCTTTTCACCAATTGTGCCATTGTAGCTCACTAATCTTGTTAATACAATTTAAAGAGGCATTTAACCCTTTGAAAAATAATATTGTTTTCTTATTTTATAAGGACATGTTGACAAGAGCAACTCAAATTCATATCACACGTGGAATACAAAACGGTTTCCAGCGTGGAAATATGGAGATCCGCGGGACAGAAACACTTGGACAGGTAAAAGCCAAAAATAAAGGCTTGATTTTACAGACAAGCCAGGGCTAGGCCTTAGTTAAATTAAGCTTAGTTTAAATATAAACATGCCTTGTGTGTATTTTAAGAAAAATCAAGGGCACTGGCATATTTTAAGATCTGTCAGTTGAAGTTATTTTCAGTTCAGATACCTCAACCATGTTTTTTAGTATAGGACTAGCATTAAAGGGACATTCCACTTTTTTTTGAAAACAGGCTCATTTTCCAGCTCCCCTAGAGATAAACATTTGATTTTTATCATTTTGGAATCCATTCAGCTGATCTCTGGGTCTGGCGGTACCACTTTTAGCATAGCTTAGCATAATCCATTGAATCTGGTTAGACCATTAGCATCACGCTCAAAGAGTTTCGATATTTTTCCTATTTAAAACTTCTTTTGTAGTTACATCGTGCACTAAGACCAGCGGAAAATTAAAAGTTGTGATTTTCTAGGCCGATATGGCTAGGAACTATACTCTCATTCTGACGTAATAATCAAGGACTTTACTGCCTATACAAGACGGCAGTAGGCACAATGATATTACGCAGTGCCCAAAAATGTAAAGTAACCAAGGGGACTATTTTCGGGGACTGCCGCTGTGTAACAATTTTTTTTTTTTTTTTTTTTACCGCTGTGTAACATCATTTGTGGGTGCGATGCTAATGGTCTAATCAGATTCAATAGATTATGCTAAGCTATGCTAAAAGTGGTTCAGCCAGACCCTGAGATCAGCTGAATGGATTCCAAAACAGTAAACATCAAATGTTACACGTTAGGGAAGCTGGAAAATGAGCATATTTTCAAAAAAATTGGAGTGTCCCTTTAAGTTTGCCTGTAAAACCGGGTGGGAGATAATGTATAATCCTTTCAGGCTGTTAATGTTATATGATAATTTATCCCGTTATCACACACATCTTCTTACACTAACGTCTGCAGGTGGAGAACTAAAGTTTAATGTGGGTAATGACGCACCAACTTTGACCGGTGCCAAAATTACCTTCACAATTGACATTGTATTTCCACACAACCAAAGACTCCTGCCTGATGGACGAGTAGTTTGGGCCGAGAACTGCACAGTCAATGGTATGCTTCTGCAATCGTGCCTACACCTTCCACAAATGTGAATTAAATGTTTTCCCTATTAAAAACAAATGCAAAGGAAGTATACTATTATTTACTTTGGTAAACTGAAGTAAAATTCCAAAAACAAAGTGTTGTAACTGCTCAAATAAATGATATTATAGTAGCCTACAATTTACTATAGTTTACTATGTTTAATACTACAGTATTGTTTTATGTGGGCTGCCAAATGTAAATGTAAAATTCTAGCAAAAGAACGGCTTTATTACCCTTTTAACTGTGATGTAGGTACAAAGTTTCATGAGGGACAACCTGTATATCCTGAGGAGAACTTGAATATAGATGCAGGAAACACTGTGTTGCCAAATTCTCCACTGCACAGCCTAAGGGACAAGAAACCACCTTACGTCTTTGTATGGAAAACCTGGGGTAGGAAACAAACACTTACATTGACAGGTGAACTTTATGTTTTTTGGTTTTGACCCACCTGACTATGTTTTATTGTTTGCGTACAGGGAAGTACTGGCAGGTGTGCGATGGGCCTTCATCATCACTGACTATCGGCACTGATGATGTCCCTCTTGGCTCTTATGTGATGGATGTTGTCATCTATCACTACAGGAAGAGAGATAAATTCATTCCTATTGGATATGCATCCACACAGTTCAGTATCACAGGTGAGGGTTGACAATGACAAGAGGACATACATATCAGTGTCAATATCTAATCTAATAATTATATACAATTAATTATATTAAAATAATAATTTATTTCAAAAAAGATGTTCAAAATGATAAAATGAGATTACCGGTAGTTTAAACAATGTAGGCTTTGGAAAAATTTTCATATGGTTTGTTTTATAAAAATATATATTAAATATAAAAATGTTAATTTAACAAGTATTACAAAATTTTCCTGATATTTTTAGTTATTTATGTTTTTTTTAAATAATTTATTAAATATTAGTATTTACCTTATATGCATACAAATGTGTATATTTATTTTTTTAATGTAATTTTTAATGTATTTTTCAATGTGTTTCTAGACCAGATTCCCTTCGAGGTGTCCCTGACGCAGGTGAATGACAAAGACGAAAAGGACCAGAAATTCATCCAGAATAGAGCTGTGGCCTTCAGCATCACCCTTCATGACCCCAGCCAATACCTGAGCCAATCAGACGTGACATTTAACTGGGACTTTGGTGACGGCAGCGGAACCGTAATCTCCAGAGCACTCACCACCACGCACACATACGTTGCATCCGGTGCCTTCAAGCCTCGAGTTGTCATTCAAGCAGCCATTCCGGATCCATCCTGTGCATCAAAGCAGCCAACTGAAGCCAATCCTACTGCGAGTGTCAATGATGCAGATGAGATACATAAAACATGGACTACAGCAATGCTGAAGTCAACGACTTGTAAGTTGCAATTTAGATCTTAGATTTAATCTATGTTTAAAGAAACTAAACAAATTAAATTGTAATGATCATCAGTCACAGACACTGAGATGATATTGGAGAAAGACTCCGTTGAAGATCAGGCCTATGTAACAATAACAAAGCGCCAGGTGCCGGACACAGACAACTGTGTGATTTACCGCTATGGATCTTTCTCAACTGAGATTGAAATAATTGGTGAGATTTCATTCATGCCTTTTATTTTAAATGATGTGTCAGGGATCGTATTTAATGAATGATGTTCATATCCTCAGAGGGCATTGAGAGTGTTCAGATTGTCCAAGTGTCTGTAGCTGATGGTTTGGAGCTGATGGAGATGAAGCACAATGTTGTTGATTTTATTGTCACCTGCCAAGGAAGGTGAGAAAAGTCTGCCATCTCTTTTGGGTTTCTACATTTGTCCTGAACAAAGTTGGCCTTTTCATAAATAAGTCAAAATGTGTGATAATTTTTACATAAACTTGACCCAATTCATTCATGAGGGTCTAATGGGGTCCACTATGTTTAAATGGCTACCCTTATGATAATGATGACACTCGTATTATGTTTTTAATAACAATTTTATAGTTTTTTATTGAATTATAATTTGATTTCAATTTATAGATTTTTATTTAATTTAATACAAATTCTGTACTTAACACTGACAGAAATAAGTACAACAGCTGTCATTGGGACAGTAGCCTTTAAAGGAAAACACCACTGTGGTTAAACACCACAAATTAATACATATACAATACATTCTTTTTTCAATGCAGGCACTTCATCTTTGCACGGCGCGTCGTGAATATGTTAGCATTTAGCCTAGCCCCATTCATTCCTTAGGATCCAAACAGGGATGAATTTAGAAGCCAATAAACACTTCCATGTTTTCCCTATTTAAAGACTGTTACATGAGTAGTTACACGAGTAAGTATGGTGGCACACAATAAACAAGGCGATTTTTTTAAGCATAAGCGGATAAAAAATGAGAACTATATTGTATGGCGGAAGAGCACTTAGTTTCCAGCACTTTGACTTCGGCGCAAAGTAACATAATCACTCCCCCTCTCATGTAACAGTCTTTAAATAAACATGGAAGTTTTTGGTGGCTTCTAAATTCATCTCTGTTTGGATCCTAAGGAATGAATGGGACTAGGCTAAATGCTAATACGTTCACGATGCGCTGTGCAAAGATTAAGTGCACGCATTGAAAAAACATAGGTAAGTATTTATTCGTCTAAGTTGAGGTAAGAACATAGTAAAATATTGAAAAACGGTGGTGTTTTCCTTTAAAAAGGTCCTAATATATATAAATTAGTTTCTGATATGAACCTTTGAGGTACTAATATGCACCCGAGGTGCACCTTTTGAAAGGGTTCTGCCCCTGTGACAGCTTTTGTAAAAAAAATTCTGAGAGTTAAATATGTTTTTAATATGTAACTTAATTTAGGACATCTTTCTATTTAGTCTTCCCACTGAAGTGTGCACTGTGGTGTCAGACGCAGACTGTAATGTGCCAGTTATGACAATCTGCAATGCTGTGAGTCCTTCGCCGGACTGTCAACTCCTCCTCAGACACTCCTTTAATGACTCTGGGATCTTCTGCATCAACGTGTCTATGGCCAATGATGTCAGCCTGGCTCGCACAAATACCAGGGTCAATATTAACATAGGTACGTTTGTTGAAAAGTGTCAATTTGTCTATACAAAAGGATGTTTTTTGTTCCTATTCATTACAAACCATTTCTATAGACAAATGAAGGATGCATCTTTTTTCAAGTTACTTCTTTCATTGCTGTGTTTTATTCAGCAGGTTCCAGGTTTCCATCTTCAGGTGTGATTGCCGTGATGTTGGGAATCCTGACTGTGGCATCAGTGCTGGGATCTGTGGCCTTTGCTTATAAGTAACTCATTATAAACTAATTCAAGATTAATTTTTTTACTGTATTTACTGTATCAGAGATTTAGCCATTAGTGGAATGAAAACGATGTATTTGTTACACATTAAATTATACAGTGATATATCCTTATACCCTTAGAATAATATTATTTGTGTTTTGGCTGGTATGACCGCTAAATTATTCAAACTGTTCCTTAAGGGTTTTTAAAGACTTAATCAGTAAGTAAAGTAGCCTGAACATTAACTAACTTCATTTTTCCACTATTCCAGGCGTCTTAAAGGGTATCATAAGCTGACCGAGGACCCGACCGTGTGCCAGTCTAACAGTGTTGGCTCTGTGTCAGCTCTCTTCTGGAGTCTGTTAAACCAGCAGACACTGGGTCAGAAACGAGGAGTGGTATAAAATGTACTTTTACTTTAAAATAAAGTTCCCTAGTCTAAAAATTCAGAGAAATGTTACATTAGTGTCGTTTTGTATGTACAAATACATTTTAGTTTTTTGTACTTTTTATGCTATTACTGGATTTTGTATTTTTATATATTTGTTTGACCCTAAATTCTTCAATCTAAAAAAAAAGATCTGCATGTGCCTCAAATTTTCTTACTTTTAAAACCAGAGTGTCATTTGGGTTAATGGTTAACTAAGACCCCTAAAACCCAGCTCAAGCATTTGTGCATGCATTGAATAAATATTACTGCAAAAATTATTTTACTGCATTCTGTTTTATTATTATTAATGCCAACACTCCTGTTTATGTGCAAGTTTACAATAATAAATCTTATATTATAGTGTTTGATAGTAATACTTGCTTTAGTTCATTTATTGAAATGAAGTATTGTTCCATTCTCCTGCGCACCTCCCCAGAAAACCCATACTGACCTTAATACTGTCTGCTGTGTGACCACTAATCTACTTTCCTTTATCCTGGTTAAGAGTGGTTAAAATTTAAAAGTAAGCAGATTACCTCTTCTTATGAATTCCCAGAATTCCTTCAAACAAAAAAAGTGGCACACAGAACAGTTTTTAACATCACCATCAATTTATTCCATCACAATTCATAATTTGGCAAGCAAATTCCACAAATAATAATCATACTGGCCATCACAACGCAACAACAACAGATCAAGAGTTTGTCTCTAATATTTATGAGTAGACTTTACACTTAATACCTTATGTATATCGTGTGTAAATTAGCGGTCTACCGTGTACCCGTCAGACATTTACTCAACATTTTAATATTCCTCTCCTTCCTCCTCTCCTTCACCCTCAATTGAATCGACACCAACCTCCTCATAATCTTTCTCCAGGGCAGCCATGTCCTCTCTGGCCTCTGAAAACTCTCCCTCCTCCATACCCTCACCCACATACCAGTGAACAAAAGCACGCTTGGCGTACATCAGATCAAACTTATGATCCAGACGAGCCCAGGCCTCAGCAATAGCTGTGGTGTTGCTCAGCATGCACACGGCCCTCTGTACTTTAGCCAGATCACCGCCTGGAACCACAGTGGGTGGCTGGTAGTTGATACCAACCTTGAAACCAGTTGGGCACCAGTCCACAAACTGGATGGTGCGCTTGGTCTTAATGGTGGCAATTGCAGCGTTCACATCTTTGGGCACCACGTCGCCACGGTACAGCAAACAGCAAGCCATGTACTTGCCGTGACGTGGGTCGCATTTCACCATCTGATTGGCTGGCTCGAAGCAAGCGTTGGTGATTTCAGCAACAGAGAGCTGCTCATGATAAGCCTTCTCTGCGGAGATCACTGGGGCGTATGTAGCCAATGGGAAGTGAATACGAGGGTAGGGCACCAAGTTGGTCTGGAACTCGGTAAGATCGACATTGAGGGCACCATCAAACCTGAGAGAGGCTGTGATGGAGGACACAATCTGACTGATCAACCTGTTAAGGTTGGTGTAAGTAGGACGCTCGATATCGAGATTCCTACGGCAGATATCATAAATGGCCTCATTGTCTACCATGAAGGCACAGTCAGAGTGCTCTAGTGTGGTGTGGGTGGTCAGAATGGAGTTGTAGGGCTCGACCACAGCAGTGGAGACTTGAGGGGCCGGGTAGATGGAGAACTCTAGTTTGGACTTCTTGCCATAGTCAACAGAGAGGCGCTCCATCAGCAGAGAGGTGAAGCCAGAACCGGTTCCACCACCAAAGCTGTGGAAGACCAAGAACCCTTGGAGGCCTGTGCACTGGTCAGCCTGAAAAAGAAATAGTTTTGTTCAGAAACTCTTAACATATATACTTATTGTATTATTGTATAGTGTGTGGCTACTGCTACCTACCAGTTTGCGAATCCTGTCCAGTACCAGATCAATGATTTCTTTACCGATGGTGTAGTGGCCACGAGCGTAGTTATTAGCAGCATCTTCCTTTCCTGTGATGAGCTGCTCGGGGTGAAACAGCTGACGGTAAGTTCCAGTGCGAACCTCATCTAGACAGACAGATCATAAATATTTTAAATAGAGCCAAAATTTATTAAATGATATAAAATAATGTGTCCGCCTCTTACCAATGACAGTGGGCTCCAGATCTACAAACACAGCTCGGGGTACATGCTTTCCTGCTCCAGTTTCACTGAAGAAGGTGTTGAAGGAATCATCACCTCCACCAATGGTCTTGTCACTGGGCATCTGGCCATCCGGCTGAATGCCATGCTCAAGACAATAGAGCTCCCAGCATGCATTGCCGATCTGGACACCAGCCTGACCAACGTGGATGGAGATGCACTCACGCTATTTAAAAGAAAATGTTTTTATTATTAACCAAATGCTTTGACGGTTCTCAAAGATGCTCACAAAGACACCCCTACAGTTTCTTCTGTAGTGACATCTGCATGCATTTATTAATTCAGGCCAAACAAAAGGCATACGACTGAAATAAAAAATGTGCTTCAAAGGCCTGCTTTTTTAATGATGAATGCACTGTAATAAAATGCTTCATATTTATTTATAATCCAGGCATACAAAAAGTGAACAAATCGTTGTAGGTCACCAAAAAGGAAGAACAAAGAAGCCAGTTCTCTTTATTCAGGGTACGCAGCGGAACAGGCACATGCCCCACCCATAAAGCACCAGCTTACCAGACCGTGTCTTACTAGACATTAAAAACGAACAATAAAAGCGCTGACAAGCTTCCTCCTCTACTTAATCCTCATTTATTTATCTTTTCAATTATTTCATCTCAATGGCAAATGAATTTAAAAAAATAATCTTTTGTAATACATTTTATATTACATAACAGATATATAATCTCAATAAAATAATACAATGCATGAAAGAGTTTCATGTAAATTGCACTGGAGACAATAACAGCTGTGACTGTGAACAGGAATAGAAATGCAGTAATTTGCTGCAGGCCAGACATGAGCTTCTGCGGGCAGCTGCAGTCCCCACCCAGTTTACTCCCACTGCGCATGGGAGGAGGGGAGGATGCAAATCTCAAGAAAATTCTCGCTCAATCTTTGATGACGACGGAATAGTGACAATTTTTTGAATTTATCTTTAAGTTATCTCATGCATTTTCGTTTGAAAGCATCATTTGTTGTGATACATGCTGATTTATAACTAATGTTACGTTGCGCTGTTAATGCTACAGTAAAATAACGCAGATCACATAAATAAGTAATTTACAGTTTGTTCGTTTTTTTAAATATATTTAATCGATATAAAAATGAAAAATTTCAATGCACATTTTAAAAATGTCATTGGGTTATGTTAAATTGTTTAGGAGATGCATGTGCAGAACAGGTGTATGGACTCCTAAGGATTTTAGACGTGTAAAATGTATCTGTATTACCAATTAATAATCACACAGAGAAAAAGACTTTATGCAAAACGAATAAAGCAAAGTCACGTTAATCTTAACGATATTTGCCAAACAACGCGTAACGTTATATAACCCTTTTCCCATGGCACCGTTATGAATGAATGGATGGATGGATGGATGGATGCGCGTAGTGCAAATGCATTGACAATCTAAAACCTTTTTGACCATAAACCGTTTGACCAAAAAATAAATACATTTTATATTTAAAATTAAGAATCTGTGCACGGCGTCACGTCGCGCGCTTTGCCTCCATTTTAAGGACAGGCGCGCGCTCAACGACAAAGATAAAGCTTTGAAGCCGCTTTGAAAAAGAGCGAAAGAGGATTAAACCGCATGCAAATTTATAGGTGAAATAACTGTAGCGGCATTATTACAATATCTTTCGACTTTAAAAATAGAAAAAAAAATACTCACCATTGTTCTGGAGGGGATGAAGCGATGTGGCGAGAATCAAGTGGCAGCAAATTTCTTTATTGTTGTGAATACTGAATGTATTCCGCTCAAGATTGAGGTACTCTGTTGAGGGGGAGGAGCCAGCCTCTGACGTCAGAATAAGGAAGGATCAACGGAGTGGAGATTAAAATGCCACAAGCAGTCGCTCGGTACTAACCGATATAAATCAGTAAAATGCAAATGTTAGGTTGCTTTAACGATTGATGCGTTCGTTGTTTTTTTTAGTGCTTGGTATGTGCCAGAGATTTAAAAAACGATTACCCATGCTTAAATAATTACCCATCTTCAAACCAGCAGAAGATTATAGTGGTGTGTAGTGTTAATGAGGTGTTTCCAGTGTCTCATGATTTTTGGAATACATTGGGAAATCTGATTAGCATTTTCATAGATAAGGTGTAATACCGTAGAGGTTTGGGAGATGTTTCATGTAAAAGGAAATTTGAGCAGTGATAACATCAAAGAAAGGAGTGCATTTATTATTTGGTTAATGTTTAATGCTTTTCCACCAGGCTATTTCTACCATTGTTTGTTTGATGCAACCTAACGTAGTCGAGTAAATTAAGAAATGTTGTATATTTTTGACTGGTATTTATAGATTTTACCACATTAAATAAATGTTTTTTGAGTGTATGCATGTAAAATAGCCGAATGTAAATGCAGTCGCACGGTAGATGCTATCAGACAGGGCTCAGTGTTTCATGGTACCACAACCCTCCCACTGTCCTGTTTGCTCCCTCTCCTCCCTCTGTGTCCTAGATTTTGTTGGAATGATGTCATCTTATATATCACGTGATCTCTCTCTCTCTCTCTCTCTCTCTCTCTCTCTCTCTCTCTCTCTCTCTCTCTCTCTCTCTCTCTCTCTCTCTATCTCTCTCTCTCCTGTCAGTGTCAGGGAGCTTTTCACATTTATCACTGTTTCCTTTCCACAAACTGTCAGGCTAAAACATACCCATGAATGCACATTCCTAAGGGTCTGAATGTCTCAACACAATAGTTAGCCTTGCCTACACGTTTCCCCACAAAGCTATCTTTGGTATTTAAGGCCGTTTGGTTATGGCTTTAAGTGTATAATCTCATATATGTAATTTTGCCCATCCATTTCATCGAACGTTACATAAAATCTTAAAAAGTTAAAAAGACAGCTATTAATCTTAACGTGTTCATTTTGCTTATCAGGAAATTAGACAAGCATTCCACTGGAAGTGTCAGATTGGCTGGATCTCTGCAGGGAATTCTCACAGCTGTCGCTATGAGAATAGGATGGGTGGGTCAGAGCTGTGTGCAGTTGCCATCGGTGAGCAAACGTTGGATGTAAACCTCTGCCATCCACTGTGTGTACTAATGTCAGTCTTTAACTACATAGTAGATGAGTCATGGGCTTTGCTTTTTAAATGAAATGCTTGCAGTCGTCTGTGAATGCATTCTGACTGATTTTGCTGTTAGGTGAAAAAACAGGATTTTAGTTGAATCCCTGTCTGCCTGTACCTTTTTGAAATTAACAAGTACACTTATAGCTTGTGCATTTTCACCAGTCCCTTTTAAAAATGAGATTAATGCCAATAAATAATGCAACCTCTCTTTGGTTATACTGGCCAAATTCAGAATATAGCTGTAAGGATAACATGAAGGTAATTATCAGGATTGTTATCTTCCTCTCCCGTTAACATGAATTTAAATATAATTGAACATACATGTGGAGGAAGGGGGTTGGTAGGCCTATACGTCATTTACAGGGACATGAATAGTGTATAATGACTTGTTTATAATGCAATAAACATGGTTTACACTTCCTGTGTCCCAGTAAACAGAACGGCTTAAAAAACATACTAAATGGTACTTTTTCATAAATTAAAGACTGCCAACAGGTTTTTGTGATGGTTGGGTTCAGGGACTGGGGTAGAAGAATAAAATATACAGTTTTTACAGTATAAAAACCATTGCATCTATGGAATTGTACCCCGTATTGTGCCTGACTGTGTGTGTGTGTGTGTGTGTGTGTGTGTGTGTGTGTGTGTGTGTGTGTGTGCGCGCGCGCATGCTTAAAATAATGATTTTTAGTTTTTGACTTAATGAGTTGTGCACAGCAGTATTGGCAAAATTGGACAGTATGCATATAAGGCAACAGAAATGCAGTCTGTTTCAAAGTAGGCTACTTGATGGATATGAAAGTGAAACTACAAAATGATATGACCAAATTTACTGCCAGTATTACATTTCTATGTTAGCAACAAGCCTATTAAGAGTAAAATAAACTAAAATGGATAACATAAAATGGATCAGTGTTTCTGGTAAACAAAATATTTTGATTTGATCCCTTTTTTGGCTCAATCTTACTGATGATATAACCCATAATAACAGCACTAAATAGCTATAGAGTATTTATTTTTAATGTGCATTACTCAAATACGCTTGTAAAACAAAATTTACGTTAACAGAAACAAAGCAAGTACAGCCATGCCTAAAAATTAACATGGCATATCTGAGTCAGGGTCATACACCCTAGTGTGGCTCAGACAATATATTGATGTTATAAATATATTATATAAATATACACATTACAATTAAGAATACATTGTACTATTTACACATCACATTCTGAAATACAAACATTTTATTATGTACTGCTTTTACTGGTATTATGCGACTACAACAGATCTTATTACTAGAAACCTCTATTAACTTTTTAATAAAACTTATAAAGATTATTGTAATTGCGTGATTAATATACAATAAGTTGGGTGATTCTCACAAAACCATTGAAACACCACGGCACTAATGATTTTAGCTATAAAATGTGTAATATAGTAATATTAAAAAGCATCAGAATTAACACAATACTGTGTTCTAACTTGCACAATGTGTGATTTCAACATAAGAATTTATAATTTGTCAATTTTATCTCATTTTCTGCTGAAATTCTCATTACCGCAATGTGTCCGGCTGTGTTTGAACATGCTTTATGTTGTAATTTAATCAAATTAACACAAAAATATTTTGAAAAAAAATAAATGGATGTTTTGCTACTACTTTAGATGACAGAAAAAATATTTACTGTATATTCATGTATAATAATAATGAAGAAAAATTAGGAAAATGATGTGTCC
Source organism: Paramisgurnus dabryanus (assembly GCF_030506205.2). Classification (NCBI taxonomy): domain Eukaryota; kingdom Metazoa; phylum Chordata; class Actinopteri; order Cypriniformes; family Cobitidae; genus Paramisgurnus; species Paramisgurnus dabryanus. Next base: position 2,778,860 of record NC_133357.1, read on the forward strand.
ATGCCTGATGTTCTCATCCTCCGCAACACTTTTTGAGAACAGTTTAAGCACACATACAGAATTTTAATAAAGTTTGATTTTGAGTGACCAAGCACATGGACCAGTTACTTCAAGATGGCTACCAGGTAAGATCATTTTTTTACAGTTAATTTGAAATATTGTCTTGTCAGAATGCTTACACGACATTTTGATTATCATTACCGCAACAGATGCTTATTAAATGTTAATTTAATTAATAGAAGCATAATACTTTGATTTTAAATGCATGTGCAGAATCTCCAAATTATGTTCTTTTAGGTTTGTCATGTCATTTTGAAAATATGTCAGTGTTGATGGTTTCTGACTGTTGCGGTAATGAGATTTTTTAGGACTAATTTTTTTTATTATGTTACAAAAAGTGTTAAATGATAAGTAAAAGTGTTTAAATTAATGTTCCCATTTACTCCAGACTTTGTTTTTCAATGTCTGGTGGGAAACAAAGTAAATTTAAGCAATTTTTACATTTTCATGCTTGACATTTTTAAAACCAAGTTTTCGTGAGAATCACCCACATATGGCCTAACAGTGATTGCATCATATCAGTAATTCAAAGCTATATTTAATATATATTAAATACATGATGCTATAAATACAGGCAAACCCAGGAACCAGGCTTGTGAGCACCTGTCTTTATAAGATCTTGGATGACAGAACACACTGGGATACACTGGAATACACAAAATACGGACAGATGGAGGAGTGGGTGTTAAATGAAGGTCCACCCCTTATTCCCTGCTGGGCCAGCTGCATCCTCCCCCTGAGCTCTGCTATTCAGGCAGGGCCATGTGATCTATAAATAATGGCAGTTAATGTGGTTTTGTGTATTATATCCAGGATACTGGTTAGTATCCAAGCAACTCCATTATTCATTGCCTAGCAACGGATGGTGCCCAGGAAGATGGCTTGGGGGGGGGGTTGGGTGTCTGTTAGTCCCAGGCCTGTACACATCCACAGCTATGCTGGGTCATTTCATCCTATACACATGACTTAACAAAATGTTATATTGTGTCCTTTTATCAATTCACAATAAAAAATCTGCTAGATGACAATAACATATTGTTTTGCTCATATTGCAGTTTTTCCTAAGCAAGAAAAAAACGATGAAAAAATGCTCTTGGGAAGGACAGAAGGTATCAAAGAGAGCAGATGGAGAATAGCTTGATCATGTTACACAGAGATGCTGGTGCATAACCGGTTATCATGTAACAGGTGTAAACCGTTTACTCTTAAACATATATATCTTAAAAATTATTGAGAATTGTATTCTGATGTTTTTTGGTACTGAGGCTGAGGTGCAACAACATATAGCGTTCTCATTTCTTGCATGCTGATAAAGAAACAATCCTAATGTGACAGTCGATCACAAAATGAACACAAAATGTGATTAAACATCAATGAAGTCTTATTAAAAATGCATGCATAAGAAACGTTATTCAGCTTTTCGGTGCAACTGGGTGAGGTTCTGGGAGGTGTCTGACAGCCCTGATATTGCTTACAGCCAATAGGAATGGTTCAAGTTTTCCGTATTGGGCGGGACACTGCGCGTTTTACCAATAGAATGCGGTAAACGTAGTCGCCAGGGCAACGCTCATATAAAAGTGAGGTTAGACCGTTAATACGTTATTCTCTTACATCGACCCCTTAGTTGTCGAACTGTGAGATCTCACCGCGAAGACATTTTTCTCACCCGGCCGAGCAACATAACCAGAAACAATGGTGAGCTTAATTTATCAAACTAAATATTGCCTTTTTATCGAAATAATTGATTAATATTAAAATTGAAAGTGTACTGTATCTGATACTGTACGCTTTGAGTATGCTTTCAATATTCAGGTGATAACATAAATAATGGAGAAATATATATTTAGACACAAGAAAATCTGTATGCGTGTTCATCACATCCATAAATGCTCATTTGGTATCGTAAATTATTCAGATTTGATGTCGTTAAAATATCAGGGACATGGTGGGGATGATTTAGCTACTGCGGTAAAAATGGACAGATCAAGACTAAACGTATATTTAGCGCATCAGTAGTTTTTGAATCTGTAAATATATACTTTTAGGTATCAAAATTTCAACCCAAAAAGTTTTTTTATATATGTGATGAACGACGGGACGAGACAATAAAGAGCCTGGAGCCGCATGATCTGGGTGTAACCTGCTCCACGCTGTCCGGTTCAGTGTCACATTGAATCATTGGAAAAAATGAGATCCAGCGCCTCCCAAAGGATGTGGTCCTTTTTGTCTGTCGCAAATTCATATTGAACTCAGAATACAGTTAAAACCGAAATAATTTCGGAACGAACCGCGCGATACCAATTTTAGAAACCGTTTCGCTTTTCATGGCTGTGGGTGACGTCATTAAATATTAATGCTGGTGTATGCTGCATCCCTAATGCGCCTGATGGTTAATGCCAGCAAACTGTAGATTAGCTGTGGGTGTTATGTGATCACTTCCTCTGACATTTACTTGAGTGACATTTACTTGTTCTCATTCACATAGTGTCATTTCAGTGTCATTAGATTTTTAACTTTTGCTCTTTTTCTCCACAGCGTGAGTGTATCTCTATCCACGTTGGTCAGGCTGGTGTCCAGATCGGCAATGCATGCTGGGAGCTCTATTGTCTTGAGCATGGCATTCAGCCGGATGGCCAGATGCCCAGTGACAAGACCATTGGTGGAGGTGATGATTCCTTCAACACCTTCTTCAGTGAAACTGGAGCAGGAAAGCACGTACCCAGGGCTGTGTTTGTAGATCTGGAGCCCACTGTAATTGGTAAGAGGTGGACACATTATTTTCCATAATTTTAATAAATTCTGTCATTAAGCCCTCTTTAAAATATTTATGATCTGTCTGTCTAGATGAGGTTCGCACTGGAACTTACCGTCAGCTGTTTCACCCCGAGCAGCTCATCACAGGAAAGGAAGATGCTGCTAATAACTACGCTCGTGGCCACTACACCATCGGTAAAGAAATCATTGATTTGGTACTGGACAGGATTCGCAAACTGGTAGGTAGCAGTAGCCACACACTATACAATAATACAATAAGGATATATGTTAAGAGTTTCTGAACAAAACTATTTCTTTTTCAGGCTGACCAGTGCACAGGCCTCCAAGGTTTCTTGGTCTTCCACAGCTTTGGTGGTGGAACCGGTTCTGGCTTCACCTCTCTGCTGATGGAGCGCCTCTCTGTTGACTATGGCAAAAAGTCCAAACTAGAGTTCTCCATCTACCCAGCCCCTCAAGTCTCTACTGCTGTGGTCGAACCCTACAACTCCATTTTGACCACCCACACCACACTAGAGCACTCTGACTGTGCCTTCATGGTAGACAATGAGGCCATTTATGATATCTGCCGTAGGAATCTCGATATCGAGCGTCCTACTTACACCAACCTCAACAGGCTCATCGGACAGATTGTGTCCTCCATCACAGCCTCTCTCAGGTTTGATGGTGCCCTCAATGTCGATCTTACCGAGTTCCAGACCAACTTGGTGCCCTACCCTCGTATTCACTTCCCATTGGCTACATACGCCCCAGTGATCTCCGCAGAGAAGGCTTACCATGAGCAGCTCTCTGTTTCTGAAATCACTAATGCTTGCTTTGAGCCAGCCAATCAGATGGTGAAATGCGACCCACGTCACGGCAAGTACATGGCTTGCTGTTTGCTTTACCGTGGCGATGTGGTACCCAAAGATGTGAATGCTGCAATTGCCACCATTAAGACCAAGCGCACCATCCAGTTTGTGGACTGGTGCCCAACTGGTTTCAAGGTTGGTATCAACTACCAGCCACCCACTGTGGTTCCAGGCGGTGATCTGGCTAAAGTACAGAGGGCTGTGTGCATGCTGAGCAACACCACAGCTATTGCTGAGGCCTGGGCTCGTCTGGATCATAAGTTTGATCTGATGTATGCCAAGCGTGCTTTTGTTCACTGGTATGTGGGTGAGGGTATGGAGGAGGGAGAGTTCTCAGAGGCTAGAGAGGACATGGCTGCCCTGGAGAAAGATTATGAGGAGGTTGGTGTTGATTCAGTTGAGGGTGAAGGAGAGGAGGAAGGAGAGGAATATTAGAAAATCATGATCTAAGAAAGTCGGCCAGTACAAAATAAAACCTCACAACAAATACAAATGACATTGTTACATCTCTGAACAAATAAAGCTCCTTTTCAATCTTAATAATTTGTGTCATCTTTTAAATTGTTGTATATTTAAATATATTAACACACACAACACTATATACTCAGGGCTGGAAATGGCAGAAATTCAATGCGGGACTCTAGTTGGGGGGGATTTAAGATGATTTGTTAGATGGTTTAAAATAACATAACATTAAATTTAGTTTTTTGTTTCGTTTACACCTGTGTTTTCTTGAGTATTTAAGTCACACAAACATTTAACAACATAACAATAAATTTGTCCTAAGGTTAAAGGTAAATTATTTTGGAAATTTAGTTAATGGATATTTAAAATAAGAGGGAAAATCTGAAATAAAACAGAAAAATTTGTCATACAAAGCCACTGAAGTGTCATGTGAAAAGCTTGATGATGCATTATAAAATAATAGTTGCAATAAAAAAAACTTGCAAGTTATAATTAAATGCTATTAAGTTGTTTAAATATAATTCTTTTTCAATCCCTTTTCAAAAAAAACTAACCAGTTTGAGGTGGAACACCATTCTCCCCAGATACTCGCTCCCTGGATTCTGTCCCCCAGCGTTCTCCCTAATTTCCAGCCCTGCTATACACTGATTATATATTCTGGAAATATACATAAATTTCATTTTGCCAGGGTAAATAAAGTTTTTTAAAGGCCAGTAATAAAAGGAAGTGGAAGTGGAGATGTGGTATGAACAAACCTCCATCCATTTCTTAAACTTTAACCAGAATAAAGTTACAGTTTGAGCATTTTTGTCATAATCACATGTATTGAGTATGATGAAAAGTAATTTATTCAGTTGATGTTCTGTTGTATAACAGATTAGATCTCTTTATTACAGTAACATAACAATATGGTTGTTTGTAGGCCTTACAGATATAACATATCATGCAAATGTTATGAAATATAATCTTGTTTCCTTTAAGAATGCAAAGTAGAGGAGTGGAACATAATATTTTACGAAGATTACAATCATTACAGCCCGCCAAAGTCTCATCACTCCAAGTCTATGATTAATGAACTCAATGCTTCAATATTGAGAAAAAATATAAAGACTTGTTTAACAGGTACTGTACAATACATTTAATTACATTAAACTGTTAATAAAGTTGCTAAAATGCTCATAATTAAGCGCATCACACCCAATGTTATTCATAAACATTAAAGACAAAAACGCAATTAATTAGCAGTAAAAGAAAACCATTACTTTAATAATCATTAATAAAAAAAAAAATGTAGTTTCATTTTAAATGTTTTTATTTTATTTTAAGGGCTACTAACTAGTTAAATTGACATGACTAACAGCCGTTTTTACTCAAGTTCATCCCTCCTCTTGACACTGAAATTATTGTTCAAAATCCAGAATCAGCCAATGGGGTGCGGCGATGTCTCAGATGGACCAATAGCGATGCGTCAAGAAGTGAAACGTCTCTTCTCGCGCGCCCCGCCCTGGTGACGACTGACTGGAGACGTATAAATATTCACACCCCGCATTTTGGACCACTTCTTTCTCTCACCAGACTCATAAAAGTCAACCTGTGAGAGTGCATTACTAAAAACCTTCCTCTTTCTTCATCTCTCGGAACTCCCAATTTTACAAATATGGTAAGTAACGTTATGATATCTGTTTTATGTATCTTTTAAAAGTGATGTGATGAGCTATTGGTAATAATACGTTTTCGGTGATATTTTTGATCGTAACTTGCATTTAAACGGTTTAATTAATATTATGTTGTTATACATGTTTTTTTATTTTTTTCTATTTTTTTATAATGTTACATTTTAATAAGACATAACGTACGTTATATTATCAGTTGGTTAGGTACCGTTATTTTTACTCGTGTTTGAATTTATTATTTGAAAAATGGCATACCGTAACCATCCATATAAAGCATTATTTCGTAAGACAAAAATAATACTTGAATTAAATATTTAAAAAAAATATATTTAAGAAAACGCACGTATTTCTAAAAATGATAAGAAAACGTACAGGAGGCTTATGAAAAATGATCCCGCTTTCTTCTTGGTTAAAAACGTATCGATAAAAAAGCACGTTTCAAGCTTGAAGAGGATGTGTAACTGTAGAGCTATCTTCCTTTGTTCCAATGATTGTGCAAGTCATTTCTGTGTGCGAGGACAGCTACCGGCACCGGAAGTGAGTCAGGAGCACGTGTTATGTGGTGAAAAGATGAAATTCCAGTACCGTTGTGTCAGGAGGTTTCATTGGGTTAACGGGTTTCTCATTACCAAGCCTGGGTTAGGTCAGGTTTTTATGAGTGTGACCGGTCTAAAACTGAGATGTGGTGTTTTTCATTTTTCAAGTGTGGGTAATGGGCTAAATTGACCGAACAGGCCCAGATGCCCCTTTGTTTAAAAATCCATGTCATCACTTTGTTGAGGGATGTATTATTTTAGAGTACATTTTACAGTTACACAAAAGCTGTTAAATGCAATTCTGGTCTCGTTTCATCTTAACATTGAGAAATTAATCTATATTTTGCTTAACATGAAATCAAGTTGTTTTAAATAATAGACTACTATGATCATTATTTCATAACACTTAACACAAAGTGACACAAACCGGAAGCTCACAGGCTACACCCTTTAGTGAAACAATAGAAGAGGGGCACATCTCTGCAGTGAGACCTGATCCGTGTCATCAGCTGTTTGTGTGGTCCGGGGTTTTGATTTGCATCTCAGGCATTTTTTTGTCTGTGGTTCTTTAATACAAAGACATGTGCTTCTAATAATATAACTGCTTTGTTTAAACACTATGCCATTAATGTAGAGAGAGTCTGTTGTTTTACAGAGTTTTAAAAGTTTGCACTAAGACATTTAAAAGTATTTAAAAGATTTATAAATCTAATCTACTTGTATGAGTGCTAAACAGATTTTTAAATGTTTTTATTTTTTGCTCTTCTTTGCAGCGTGAGTGTATCTCTGTGCACGTTGGTCAGGCTGGTGTCCAGATCGGCAATGCATGCTGGGAGCTCTATTGTCTTGAGCATGGCATTCAGCCGGATGGCCAGATGCCCAGTGATAAGACCATTGGTGGAGGTGATGATTCCTTCAACACCTTTTTCAGTGAGACTGGAGCAGGAAAGCACGTACCCAGAGCTGTGTTTGTAGATCTGGAGCCCACTGTCATTGGTAAGAGGCGCACCCTTTTTTTAAATAGTTTAATAAATTCTGTCATTGAGTTTGTTATTAATCATGATCCATCTATCTAGATGAGGTTCGCTCTGGAACTTACCGTCAGCTGTTCCACCCCGAGCAGCTCATCACAGGAAAGGAAGATGCTGCTAATAATTACGCTCGTGGTCACTACACCATTGGGAAGGAGCTTATTGATCTGGTATTGGACAGGATTCGCAAACTGGTAGGTTTTTAATTAAACCTCAAATGATTACAATCTATTTTGATTTTAACTAGTGGTTGATTTAAATTTGTTGGTTAATCATTACCTTTAATATTGCTCTTCAGGCTGACCAGTGCACAGGCCTCCAGGGTTTCTTGGTCTTCCACAGCTTTGGTGGTGGAACCGGTTCTGGTTTCACCTCTCTGCTGATGGAGCGCCTCTCTGTTGACTATGGCAAGAAGTCCAAACTGGAGTTCTCCATCTACCCAGCTCCCCAAGTCTCTACTGCTGTGGTCGAACCCTACAATGCCATTCTCACCACCCACACCACCCTAGAGCACTCTGACTGTGCCTTCATGGTAGACAATGAGGCCATTTATGATATCTGCCGTAGGAATCTCGATATCGAGCGTCCTTCCTACACCAACCTTAACCGGTTGATCAGTCAGATTGTGTCCTCCATCACAGCCTCTCTCAGGTTTGATGGTGCCCTCAATGTCGATCTTACCGAGTTCCAGACCAACTTGGTGCCCTACCCTCGTATTCACTTCCCATTGGCTACATACGCCCCAGTGATCTCCGCAGAGAAGGCTTATCATGAGCAGCTCTCTGTTTCTGAAATCACTAATGCTTGCTTTGAGCCAGCCAATCAGATGGTGAAATGCGACCCACGTCACGGCAAGTACATGGCTTGCTGTCTGCTGTACCGTGGCGACGTGGTGCCCAAAGATGTGAATGCTGCAATTGCTGCCATTAAGACAAAGCGTTCCATCCAGTTTGTGGACTGGTGCCCAACTGGTTTCAAGGTTGGTATTAACTACCAGCCACCCACTGTGGTTCCAGGCGGTGATCTGGCTAAAGTACAGAGGGCCGTGTGCATGCTGAGCAACACCACAGCTATTGCTGAGGCCTGGGCTCGTCTGGATCATAAGTTTGATCTGATGTATGCCAAGCGTGCTTTTGTTCACTGGTATGTGGGTGAGGGTATGGAGGAGGGAGAGTTCTCAGAGGCCAGAGAGGACATGGCTGCCCTGGAGAAAGATTATGAGGAGGTTGGAGCTGAGAGTGTGGAAGGGGAGGAAGAGGGGGAAGAATATTAGGTTTTCTCCTGTTGTTTCTTGAATGTTTCCTGTATGTCACTTTTACCTGTTCTTTTTATTCTTCAACTTGATAAAAGCTCATACTTACTTTTATGCTAATAAAGTTTGTATTGCTTGTAAACTGTCTGTGTGTCATTTTGAGACACCTATGGCTTGTAGGGTGTTTTTAACAATGACCATTGTATAACATGACTTGTTGAATTTTCAAAACTACAATTAGTCCACACAAGTTTAGCAAACATGTTTGTTGCGTTTTTTGTCATTAACTTTGATTGCAAAGAACATTGTGAGTGAGTCAAAAATATCATAATATGACAAATGATAGAATCCTGGATGTCAAGTTTATTTGACCAGTTTCCATAATTGTTTCTAGGCCCATACAATGTCTTGACCAAGAACTATTTGATTATTGGTTTGCTTAGAAAAAGCCCATATTACATGGGTTTATAGAATACCTACATTGTTCTGTAAGGCCTAGGCAAATAAGAGCTGCCTGTTTGAAGTATTAAATCTAGAAGGCAGTGTTGCAGTGTAAATGTTGGTTGGATTGGTGTCCGCTTATGCCATTACTTAATAGTATTGTTGAAGGATTGGCAAAAGAGCCGCTAGTTAATGCAAGTGAATGTACTTGCAGTGTACCAGGGTAAGAGACACTGAGAGACCACTTCACCACCCTAATCTAAATTGGTCTTGGCATTCAGACCCTGTTGGGGAGGATATGTCAGACTGGGGGACAGGTGGAGTTTAAATATATATTCTTTGTTCTCCCTTGTTTGCCTCTCCTTGGACATATGTCACAATATTAACAGTAGCCAAGTCTCAAGTATTTAAGTGATCAGTAGGGAAATTGGTCAAACTACAGATAATTCTTCGATATGTAAGGTTACAACTAGGGATGCACCGATAGGATTTTTTAGGCCGATACCGATTTAGACAGACAACTTCTGGCCGATACTGATGCTGATACCGATATTAAACACTTGTATACAATACTATACAGTTGGTCTATTAGCTAGTATTTTTCTGCATCAAATTATTATTACTGAACATGGATTGGATCTAATTAACATTCAACTTACCAACATAATAAGAGAGACACAAATTAAGCTAAAAAATATAATAAGACAGCATGACAACCTTCAAAGGTGGTGTTTGCTATTCAGCATTTATTTTATTAACATCATTAACTCATTTTTTACATATAATGGATTTCTTTATGCAGTTAATTAATAAACAATCGATATCGGCCTTTCTCGTGCTATTGCCGATATGCCGTGGTTTCAAATTCATCAAAAAACGGCCGATAAATATCGGCGGCCGATACATCGGTGCATCACTAGTTACAACGATAGGTTGTAAGTTAAGAAAAGTCAAGAAATGAGTGTTGCAGTTAAAAAAAATTTATTTGAATTAATGTTTGTAGTTTGTAGTGAATTTATTATTTCCATGTTGTGCTGGGTATACTCTTAACAAAATACAGCTGACATGAAGGAACTTGCAATGAAGAAAGCATCAAATAAGTCATGAAATGTATCAAACATGCTGACTGTTTTTCTTTTTAATAAGCAAAATGTACTGCATTTGCAAATTAAATTACAGAAACAATGAATCATTTGTATTTGTATTGCTTGATCTACAATTCTCTCCCCAAAAGTCATGTAGCTTTTTTGCCATCCTGAAAAAACCATGTAGCAAACTTGTGAAAAAACACTAAAACAGTCTAAAGATTTTAAAGCTAGTACATGCAACAGTGTCAACATGCAACTGTATCACTTGGGAGTATCTAAACTAAATTATATATATATACATACATACATACATACATACATACATATATATATATATATATATATATATATATATATATATATATATATATATATATATATATATATATATATATATATATATATATATATATATATATATATATATATAGCTCTGCCGAATAAATGCATTAGGATTTGCTTAATTTAAAATAATATCCCTTTATTCACTAAATAACAATTTGAAAAATGTGAGATTTTTTACTGTTTGTAAGACCAGTATCATTATTTATAATCTCTTTACACGTATGAGGTAACCTTTACTATTCTAATATGTATTATATAAAGCTTTGTAATGTGCATTTTCAGAACATTTGTGCGGAAAAGCTCATAATTTAGAAATGTACAAAAAACACAACAAATGTGCACACATGCATATAAAATTTCAGACACGTACATTTGTTGCACAACCCGGCTTAAACATTTTAAAATCAAATGGATGCGGTATTTCTGATATAGGCAGAAAAACGCTAATGAAATTCAAGCATGACACAATCTGTCACAAATTCACAGTAAAACACTCGGTTAGACATGATAATTTTTCCTATTTGTCATGTTGTATTCAGTAAATTATGTTTTTTCAGACTTCTGTTTAAAAATTCTCAGCCCAAAAATTGGTGACCCATCAGATCTTTAGAGGGTTGCTTGTGCTATCTTTGCAGAAAACACAATACTTTCATAACAATCGTCATTAGAGCAAAGTATTCAAATTAGTGAATACTGTACAACTTATGCTTTCATTGTAGAAAATATTTGTAGGCTTTAATGTTATATCTTCATTTTACAGTAAGGATGCTCTTTATTACAGAGGGGACATTTTAAGACACTTCACAAGTTTGCATTACATGTAATCAAATATGAAATAAAGCATTTTTGGTGTGCTGTGCGAGGGGAGGGCTCTGAGCTCAAAACCCAGAGAGTAAGGTAATGGGGTGGAGGAGGGATGCTGTGACGGGACATAGGTGAAGGACGGCTAAATAGAGAAACCTCTTTGCACTGATTGGTTGAATTACATGAAATGTTCCTCCCAAACTTGAATTTGATAAAACTAGATAAAAAATATACTGGTGGATTTCTTTATACCAAAGTAAATAAAAGAAAAATGATTCACCCACTTCATAAAGTCACTGTATTTATGTTTATTCTCCAAATATGAATATTATATACCAAATTACATCCTGCACTACTCGATATGTGATTGTGAAAGTAGACAACATAAGTAAGCCCTTATAGCAGATTATTCCATTTATTTTTCTCTACTGACAAACAAACTTAGTTGACAGAACTGTAAAATTCGGTGCCTTACAAAGCAAATGTGTACAAATGCTTTACTCTCTCACAGTCAGACATTGAGACGTACTGATGGTTTGATTCGCTCAGTCCAACTGCAGATGGCGGCCATCTTTAGAGTAGCTCAGGAGGGCTTTTCTGAAACTCGATATCACAACAACAGAGCTGCTAATGGAGCGCGCCGCATCCTCACAGCTACATTCTTTCACCTGGGTGGTTTTGGCTAGAAAAAGGTGTGATAGTATCCACAGAGTCACAAGGTAAAACAAAAAATTACTTCGTAGCATGTGTCTTCTGAAGGCCTGTCAGTGTTATGAACTACATAAAACACACTAAAACATATAGGGGTGGTTTCCTGGACAAGGATTGGCTTAAAGTAGGACTTGGCCTTAGTTTAATAAGGAAATATAACTAGTTTTAACAAACATGCCTTACTACAAACATTACATCCGTGCATTTTGAGGCAAAACAATGTATTTTAAGATATGTCAGTACAAGTTTTTTAAGTTTGGACAGCTCTTACATTTATTTTAGTCTAGGACTAGTCTAATCCCTGTACGGGGAAACCACCCCATAAATGCAATAAATGAAAATTTGATCTAATGATGAGATGCAGCTTACCTAAGGCTTTGTCGCCTCAAGACAAAATGTGAACGAACAGAATGGCCAGACCAATGTTCAGGAATATAACCATGCAGATCATAACTGTGTTCGGCCCCTGAGAACAGACAGTCTGTTAGTTTCCATTTTGTCAAGCTTTATAATAAACAACAATACTGCGTTAATGCTGGTGTTTAAAGGAAAATTTACCTTTAGGTTAAAAAAAGTAAAAAAAAACAAAATTTTAACTTATCGCTATATCACATTATAAATCCATCCAAAATCCCTCTTAATTTCATATGCACCATTCGATGAATGAAATAGTTACATTTACACATGTAAAGGTCATTTTAAGGGTTTTGGAATGGGTGATTATATAATTGCAGCATTTGGTCATTAATTTTTCAGATGGTTAAATTTTTAATTATTTTAATAATTTGGTACTCATTGTCATGGATCACAAGATGTTACAGGCAATAACAATGTAATATTGTCTGTCAACTCTGTTACCGTCAAACTCTGTTACCAAGGTAGAGTAACAGTGTTGACACTATGTATCAGAACAAACACACACGCATGACTGTCAACACTGCTACTCTACCTGGTAACAAAGTTTGACAGCAGAAAAAATAACTACTTTGGACACTAAATGCAATTATATAGTATGTTTGAGGTTATATGAACAGCTGAACAGCATGTATCCTAGCCACAAGGTGTCACTGTGATCCAGTGTAATACTGGGCTTTTTAGGTAACACAAGGGGCTTTCTGAAGGTGAGAATTTGTCATTTTGAGGCTCAGTCTTAGATATGCCTGATTGTGAAAATGCAAGAAACTCGAGCCAAGGCCAAGAAATGCATTCAAAGGACTTGAGGAGGCCAAGAAACCCAATCTCTGACCTGCTCAGAGTCTGTTTTGAGTTATGAATTACTCAATAGCATGAGCCAATAGGATTGTGACCGATCAGGGGCCCCATTGACTTCCATAGTAGGAAAAAATAATACTACTGGAAGTCATTGATCGGTTTGGTTACAAACATTCCCCAGAATATCTTCCTTTGTGTTCATCAGAACAAAGAAATTAATACAGGTTTGTAACAACATGAGAGTGAGTCAATAATGACACGTTTTTATTTTGGGGTGAAATTTCCGTTTAAGCAAAAGTTTAAGAAAGTTTTCATTTGTTTAGAGTAGGGGTGCACCAATATTTCGCCCGATGATGCTTGCTATGCTTCTCATTGAATTACGGTGAAATGCCACGTCATCCAAAAGCCAGGGGGTCTCTCGTGCAGAAACTCAATATGCGCTGTAGACGAAGAACCACACACGCAGCTATGACCATAGATATGTATAAAGGCTAGGGCTGCGTCCGAAACCGCATGGTACTGAATAAGATGAAGTACCTACTTACTTGCCGTTAAAACAGTAGGTACTATAGTATGAATCCTGGTAGTATGAATGAGATTCGGACGTACTACATCCACCATGTTGCTACATCACGTAACATACCTCGTCGTCATGTCATTTCAGCGCGAAAACAACTGCATGCCTCTTCTTCTTTGTTGGATAACTCCTCTCCCGGGGCATCATGGGATAGTGAAGTGTCCATCGTATGCACACTGCAAAATCTAACCTGAAGTAGTAGGTCATCCGGGTACTTTTCGCATACTGTTTTTCGAATACTATGTATTCGGACATACTACTCGCCTCGCATACTGCTTTTCGTGTACTATATAGTATGAAGTAGGCGGTTTCGGACGCAGCACACATGTCTCGCCCGCGCTGCTGGCCAATTGAGTGGAACGTCCGCATTTTGGCGGCCATCTTACCACAGGGCGCTCGCTCACTCGTAGCATTGAGTTTTAACAATGCAGGTACTTTTAAATGACCGTAACTTGCTGAATTTTTTACCAATTTCCAAACGGTTTGGTTTGTTATAAACGTCAAAGATGTACCTATGACACTGCATACTTATACAAAAAAAAATCATGAAACAAGTAAAAAACCAAACCATTTGAAAATCGGTAGAAAATTCAGCAAGTTATGGTCATTTAAAAGTACCTGCACCATTAAACTCAATGCTACGAGTGAGCGAGCTGTCTGGGGTAAGATGGCCGCCAGGTGATGACATTAGAGACTCCGCCGTAAGACATCTAGCCTTTATACATATCTATGGCTATGACACGCAGCTTCAGGAAATGGCTTAACGATATATTTATATTGCTGTTCTTCAAACCTTTTCAGGTATTTTTATGATAATAAAGAATATGTATAATGATTACGTTTGACGAGAGTTGCTTTTTCAAATGCATGTTATAAATGACTCAAACTAACAGTGATTTCAGATCGATAAGGACTAGGGATTTAACGATTCAATCGCGTGTCCCATTAAAAATGCCTGTCTGAAATCGATTTTGAATCACAAGGCAGCGATTCTTTGTTTTATGCACAGCTTGTGCGTATACTAAGGCATTTGGTCAGTAGGAAGTCCTTATCAATCTAAAATCCTTATGAGTCGGAGTCGTTTATAACGTGCATTTAAAAAAGCAACACTCGCTAAATAAAAAGCATTCATAATATTCTTTGTTATCATGGAAATACCTGAAACAATTTGAAGAACAGAGTATAAATATTCATGTAGACATTTCCTGGAATAGCGTTTGTAATGCTACTTCTTCTGTTGCACAAAGGGAGTTTCTGCATGAGAGCGCCCCCTGGCGTTCGTATGTGCCGGGATTTCACCATAAATTCACCGTAATTCATTCAAATTCATTCATCTAGAAAACGCGCATTTGCACGGTTGATCAATACACCCTGATAAGGACTTGCTGATCAAAACCCATAGTACGTGAAATAGCTGTGAACATTATCGGCTGTGCGATTCAGAATAGTTATCGGCCACGTATTATTAGTGTATATCAGCATTACACGGTGCACCCCTAGTTTAGAGTCATTGATGTGTAGGAGAAACAATTCACCGATATCATCTGTGATTCTTCCTGTTGAATACTATACTAATCTCGCAAAACACTAAAGTATTTTAAATAGTTTTCCGTACCTCATCCAGCTCCACGGACTCCTGTGAAGTTTCACTGGGGGATTTCACCATTGACCTCTGCCTCATCTCATTTTTGAGCTCCACTTTGGCAACTGGTTTAGCAACCGGCTTGACCACAGGTTTAGGTTCTGGTTTCGGCACTAGCTTGGGCTCAGGTTTTGGTGCAGCTTTTGGGGCAGGGCTCGGTTCTCGTTTCAGCGAAGGTTTAGACTCCACTTTGTGGGTTACTTTCTTCTCCTCCCTTAACTCCGTCCTGGAGTGAGGCTTGCTTTCCGTCACAGAGGCTGGAAGCTCATTTACGAGCTCCCTTGTTTCAGCTTTACGTTTGACTTCGGCTGACTTTCGTTCTGGCGGGGCCGCTTTGGACAGCAGCTTGGAGGGAGGGCGAGGCGGTTCTTCATCGTCGGTGGAGATGACAAGGCTGGTTCTTAACGGGGCAGGTTCGGCTGCCTTCGTCTCAGAGTCAATTTTTTGCAGGGCTTTAATTTCCAAATCAGAACCCTGTTCGGCTTTGATGCTGGGGGTCCGGGATGGAGCACGCTCCTCTGGGACGATGGGTGGAGCGGCAGGGTTAAAGGATGGTGTACTGGGTCTACTGTTCGGCCTGCTACCTGCTTGACTGCTACCTCTGCTGGTCTTTTCTCCGTTCCAGTTACCAGGGCTCAGCAGATGTGGACCTTCCTTGCTAGAGCCCTGAGTGACAATGGCGGGAGTGGGTGAAGGGGTGCGTGCCAAGGTGGAGCTTGGTCTCAGGTTTTCCATCTCATGCATTAAAAGGCTATCTGTGGGTGTTGGTGCTGAATTCTCAGCTATCACAGGCTCGTGCATCTCTGTGTCAATGTTCTCATTACTCTCTGCAACCTCCTGCAGGGCTCGCTTTTTCAGATACTCTGGACCTGAGACACACAAGAGAGACACATGTGCATTAGAATACAGGGACAATAAATGATATTGTTACTGCTGTGTTATTTGGGTCCCCATGGCTTTTATATGATGCGTTTTTCTTAGTTTGCATAAATAAATCTTATCAATTGATTTGTTTTAGACTCTTTTAGCCTGTGGGAGCAAAAAGCCATGCGGACATTAAAGGAATAGTTCATCCAAAAATGAAAATTCTGTTATTATTTTCTCATCCTTATGTTGTTGTACACCTGTATTTTTTTCTGATGAACACAAAGGTAGATATATATATTTGGCAAAATATAAAGATATCCACCAACCTGGTTGATAAAAAGAGGGAGAAAGCTCTCTGGCAACCACACGGGCGATGCTAGACTCGTTGTTAGCTGCTATTGCAGCCTGGTCTGCGGCTTCTCCTTTGGTTTTGGCATGAGCCGTTCTGTAAATAGAGAATAATTTTATTTAGAAATTTTTAATGAGAATCTCACACATTGATATTTATTTGAAAATATAATATTCATATTTCATATTTTTGGGAAATATGGTAAATTTTGTCTTGAGTGAGATGTGATTCACTGTAAAAATTCCTTGTTGCACTTACATTTTTAAGTTGAATGAACTTGAAATTACAATTAATTTCAACTTTCTTGACTAGTGGGGAGTTGCTATACATTTTTAAAATAAGGTTGAAATAACTAAAGCAAGAAAATAATTTTAAACTTAAAAAAATTAAGTGCAACAATGAATTTTTTACAGTGAAGATAACCAAAGAGCCAAAGTTTTTAAACTTTTTAGGGAAATTCACCTATATTAAAGACTTAAAGCCTCACAATAAACTATAGGACAGGCGAGTATTTACAAATAAAATATTTTTGTACAGTAATGATTTATTGCTGTTTACAATAAAATTAAAAGACATCGAATCCATTTACCCATTAGGTTCACTGCAAAAATTACTTTCTTAGTATTTTTGTCTTGTTTTCATTACAAATATCTAAAAATTCTTAAATCAAGATTAATTTTCTTGATAAGCAAAATGCCCTAAGAAAATAAGTCTAGTTTTTAGACAAAAAAAAACATTTTAAGTGAATTTGTGCTTAAAACAAGAAAAAAATCTGCCATTTTTTTCTTGAATTAAGCTTATAAGAAAAACTTAAACTTATTTTTAGATTTGTTTCTCAGCCCATTGGCAGATATTTTGCTTGTTTTAAGCACAAATTCACTTAAATTTGATATAATGTGTCTAAAAACTAGACCTTTTTTCTTAGCTCATTTTGATCATCAAGAAAATACATCTTAATTTAACAATTTTTTTAAATTTGTACTGAAAACAAGATAAAACGCTAAGTAAGAGAGTCTTGTTTTCAGTAAAAATATCAAACAATTCTTAAATTAAGATGCTTTTCTTGGTGAGCAAAACAACCCAAGAAAATAAGTCTAGTTTTTAGACCAAAAATATCAAAGTTAAGTGATTTTGTGCATAAAACAAGCACAAAAATCTGCAAATGGGGTAAGCAAAAAATCTTGAACATTTTTCAAGACACTACATTCAAGAAAAATTTGCTTCCCCCATTGGAAGATTTTTTTGCTTGTTTTATGCACAAAATCACTTAAATTTTATTTAGTCGTTTTGCTTATCAAGAAAAAGCATCTTAATTTAAGAATTCTTAGATATTTTTACTGAAATCAAGACAAAAATACTAAGAATTTTCTTTCTTGAAAATAATTTTTTGCAGTGTTTAATCTAAAGCAACATTCAGTGTATACATTTTAATCAGTATGTGTGTTCATTGGGATCGAACCCATAACCTTTGTAGTCTGCTGACACATTGCTTAGCCAACTGAGCTACAGGAACACCTTTACACGTATTTATTCGGCTGATACTTTTTTATATAAGTGCCTTACAATGTACATTTAATGTAAATATTTAATCAGTAAAAGTCTTGGAATTGAACCAATTGCTAGCATTATGCTTTGGGGTTGAGCTTTTCTACCAGTTTCTGTGGCATCAATAAAACCAAAATAGAAATACAGCAGGACGTAATGTGAACAGCTACCAACAACAGATATAAACATAACCCATTTTGGCAGCGTTTCAGTGTCACACTAATAACAGAATGCTGTGTTTATTTCTGACGTTTGATTTAGTGGCAACAATATTGGCCCATGACAAAGATAACTCGGACAAAGTTAAACTCTATTACAAATATGATACGAGACAACAGATGAGTATTTGCTTAATGGCATCTCTTATAATTTGTCCCAAGACATCCCTGCCTCATCTTTATTTAGAAATACGTATGGGTCAGCAGCATTAAAAACTTCTCGGCATACAGTACTGTATAAGAACCTTATGAATTAACCACTGGAACTTAGTACGAGCCTAATAAGACTTCCAAAGATTTTCAGAGAAACCCAACCACACCCAAGAGCTGCAAGACAGGAGTTTGTTACTCGCAGCGTGTTTGAACCCCTGGAGAAAGATGTGTGGTGAGGGTCGTATGGCATCGGGTTATTTATAACAGAAGAGGGTGTCCTCTTCTCCCATTGAGCAGGAACTAAAATAAATCACTCTTTTAACACCAAGCACCTCACAGAAAGATATGAGAGATACTGCTGTCCTGCATTACCTAGCCGCTTCAGGAAAAAACACCCTATATTCTCTACAACACAAAATAATTCATGAGCTATATAAATTATTTATGTCCTATACTGCTATTGGCCACATAGAAAGGAATGCCTCACTATAAAACTACACCCTAAATATTAATTTCAGATACTGTATGCTATTTACTGTATGCAATAACAGCTGTTATTGCATTTACCCATATCTTTACATATATAGCAGTAACAACTTTGTTGTTTTTAATAATAATAATAATAATAATAAATCTTAAATTTTAAATCTAATTTTGTCTATGTTAAAACAACTGTGATGTGATGGTTACACTAACATCCAGTTAACTTTATACTTTATTATGTATAAGGGACCCCCAGATTTTCAGCAGTCACTCCATGTAGTATTTTCTCTGTAATATTTTCTATACTGTAATGTAATGATGTCCTTTAGGTTCAAAATAGCATGACCACTCCAGATGACACAGATGTGCAGTATTTATTATACTTTTGGCAGGTGCAACTTTAATTTACAGTCAGTATTTTAAAATGTAAATCTCTTCTATACCCAGTCAGATTAGTAGGCTTGTGAAGACTGATTAGATTGGTTATTTCAGTTCATGCTAAAAATGTTTGAGACAGCAAGTGCTCACAATTCTCTGCTATTAGTGTTGTATTTTAAAATAAGGATTTAACCTCCTAAGGCCCAAACTTAGAAAATAACCAATAAATATAATAACCAAATATTTTTCATTGAACATGAAGCAGTGTAATTGTCCACATTTGTGTACAACAGGTTCCTGTTACACAGAATTAAGTATTATGGTGCAAACAACAAAAAATGTGATAACCACGTATGTAGACATCCAGGTCTTACGAGGTAAAATAAGTTGTGTAGAGGTATGTGCATGGATATATTGGCCTATATTGTAAGACTGCTGGACTGTAGACTGAGTTTAATCTTTACAGCCTAATCTAATTCTGATGTTCCTGTAGCTCAGTTTGTACAGCATTGCATTAGCAGTGCAAAAGGCTCTGGATTTGATTCCCAGAAAACACACTCTCACTGGCATATGTTTAACTATACATTTTTATGTGAAAACTAGTAACTCTCTTATCTACTCCTGTTGTTTAGTATTTTGGTCTTAAATTGGAAAAAGTTTAGATTTTCAAAGTGCAGAAAGCAGACGACTCCGGGCCAAATCCGTGCCAAAGTCAGAAACTCTGGTCCAGAGTCATCTGCTGTATAAATTAATTTTGGATAAAAACATCTATTAATTGCATAAATGAAATAAACTTTTTCTAATTTAAGACAAAATAATAAACCCCAGGACTAGATAAGAGAGTTACTAGTTTGACATAAAAATGTATAGTTAAACATGTGCCACAACAGTCAACATAACACTACAATAAGAGTATACACTGCAAAAAAATGACTTTCTTACTTAGTATTTGTGTCTTGTTTTCAGTAGAAATATCTAAAAATTCTTAAATTAACATGATTTTCTGTATGAGCAAAATGACCTAAGTAAATAAGTCTAGTTTTAAGACAAATAATATACAATTTAAGTGAAATTGTACTTAAAACAAACAAAATTATCTGCCAATGGGGTGAGAATTTTTTTTTTTCTTAAACACTTAATTCAAGTAAAATTTTCTCACTCCATTGGCAGATATTTTTGCTTGTTTTAAGCACAAATTCACTTAAATTGTATATTTTTTGTGTAAAAACTAGTATTATTTTCTTAGGTCATTTTGCTCATCAAGAAAATACATTTAGATTTAAGAATTTTTAGATATTTCTACTGAAAACAAGACAAAAATACTAAGTAAGAATGTCATTTTTTGCAGTGTAGACATTAGTAGAAGATATACTTACATATTCTATTCAATTTATATAATATTTATTATAAAATACACAGTGAAGGAATTCTCTTACATATGTTTTGTAAGATCTTTTTAAAGATCAGAAGTTTTATTTTCTTTCTTATTAAATCAACGGACATATTTTGTACACTGTAAAAAGTTCGATCAACTTAAAAAAAAAATAACTTCAGTTGGTAACACGCAAAAAAATTAAGTTTAAAATTTCACTTTAGGTAAAAAAAAATATTTGAAAAAACTTATTTTTTCCATGTTTAAGTTCTATAGTTGGGTCCCTAGTGCTTCTATCAACCTAGAAAATGTGAAAAAGAACAACCCAGTAACTTAGTTTTGGTAAACCATTCTCTGCTAGCAATTAGGTCATTGAAATTTGGCTCCCCTTGTGATGTCAGAAGGGGATCTTATTATAATAATACCACCCCTTAATGTGGGCTATCCAACCACGGCACTGGCATTTAGTGCAGAGAGAAAAAATAATGGACAGTACAATTGAGTTTCAATTTCAACAAACCACCATCATTGCGATTAGTGTTTGCATTTCATCAGCTCATTTGCATTTTAAAGTGGCAATTTTAACATGCTATAATAAACAATCTATATGGTATTTTGAGCAAAAAAATCACATATGTACTCTGGGGACACCAAATATTAATTTGACATCTTAAAAAAGTCCTGTGAAACGTCCCCTTTAAATTCTTCAATCTGTTTTGAGTTTTAAGAATGAGTCCTCTCATAACATGGCCCAATAGGATTTTGACCAATCAGAGGCCCCATTGACTTCCATAGTAGGAAAATAATTAGGTGTAGTAATTTTTTAAGTTGATCCAACTTTTCACTTTTTACAGTGTGGCCTGGCCTTTTTATGACTTCTCATTCATTTGTATTTATTAATACACCAAGGGACATAACACCTCACTGACCCCAGTGCTGCTGTATTAAACGAATGATAATATTATTATTATTTGTCCCTGCCATCTCTCTTCCTGTTTTCTAGATCAGTCTACACAATGTTGGTCATTTGCATATTACATTAATACTTGACATATGTGAGCCTGCCTTTGAAAACCCAGCTAAACTCATTTGTTGTTATTGTTTTACATAAAATCATCCTTCATAATGTAAAGAAGATCCTGTGAAAAATAACCTTGATATTAATATTGACTAAGTATGAGATTGAAATCAAACTTTGATGCTTCTTATCTCACAGACAGGGTCACATATACACTAATTTACAGTAGCTAGAATTTTATCTATATGTCAGAATCACTCACTAAATGTTCCTATAGCTCAGTTGGTAGAGCTTTGCTTTTGCAGCGCATAGATTATGGGTTTGCTTTCCAGGAATCACATGTACTGATAAAATGCATAGTCTAAAAGCACAGTAAGTCGATCTGGATGCCAAATGCATAATTGTAAATGTAAAAATGTACATATAAAAACATTGTTTAATACATTTACTCATAAGACTGCACTGTGAAAAATATGCAGCATTTTTGTCAAAACAGCATACATTTTTATGTTACTTTAACCTAAAAAATGAAGTTAAACAACTTGACTTTATAAGTTATGTCAACTTTTTTAAGACAAAACCTAAAATAGTAGGTTGAGTTAAGTTGTTTTAAATTCATGCTGGATTTTTTTTACAGTATGGGCCACAGTGGCAAAAATGTCTTAGCCAGAGCCGCTCCGCCCTATACGCAGGCTATGCGAGCTGCGTAGGGCCCCACACCACTAGGGGGCCCCCTTGTTCTTAACTTCATGCAGCACTGCACAGACCAGCTGGCGAGTGACATTGTGCCGTGGGAATTCCAGTTGTCAGTCAATCTATGCAGCTCCGCATGCAGTTGACGCGCCTATCAACATACGTCTTCATTCGCATATTTAAGCTACCTGCCCGGAGCAGGAAAGACAAGGGCCATGAAGGTGAAGTAAAAAGATTAAGAACCCAAAATTCCTATTTAGTCTTTAACCATGCAATGGATTTATAACAAACACTGCAGTCCAAATCCTAGATTCAGTGTTAGTTCAGTGTGTTTTGTTAGAAATTTTGGGCACATTAATAATAAAAATCTTTTACATGTGTTAAAAAAATAAGTTGTGTGACTCCTGTTAGCATTTTAAAACAATGCACATTAGGTTTAATGTTTGCGTATTTAGAGAATGATTTATGTATTTTGGTGTGTTTATCTGTGGAGTCTAATCATGCCTTAGTTTTTAAACAAATTGGAAAATCTGTTAAGTTATTTGTTATAGTTTATCTGACAGCTAATTTGGTTTTATTGTATTCATAATTTAAAATTGGTTTCACTGATAATCTCTTAAAAAAATAATATATTTGGCAGTAGACCTTGTTTTCTAAATACTAATGTAACAGGTTAAGGGCTTTTCAGAAAACATGTGCCAATGTTATAATTAGGAAGTATTCTAATGAGTGTCATTTTGTCCAGCTACATTTAAGCAGAGACAATAAATGTTTATGAACGCGATGACAGGGCCCCCTCACAAAGTTGCTTAGGGCCCCCAGAAGGCCAGGATCGGCTCTGGTCTTAACTGTAGAACCAAGCAGGGTGTTGTACACTTATATACCTCCAGTCTGCTCACTTATTTGCGGGCTTGACAATATTTATATCCCCTAAACGATCTGACACCCCAGTGCTGACGCACCTCTCCGTCAAAAGTGTTTTTCGATACCAAGACCAGCAGCACAACAGAAAAACTAGAGGGTTTAATCATTTCAAAAGACTTAATGAACTGTTCCATAGTAAGCGTATTTTTTTGCTTTTTAACCTAAAAAACTAAAATAAGGAAACATTTCAGTTAACCTAAGCAAACAAAATAATATTCATATATTCATGGCAGAATTTGTGTTACTTTCTAAGTATGTTTCTCGTCATCAACAAAGAAATAATCATTTAAATAAAACCATGCACACATATACGTATCATGTTAACACATTGCATAATTTAGCTGGGTGTTTTTAAACTGAAGAATAGAACAATCTGTCTAAGAAGCTGGGGACAGAAGCAGCCTATCAGCTGTTGCATTCCTCTGTGATTGTGATAGCAACAGTGCCTGTCCTTTTTTAGGCAGGCCTTTTTTTCTGACACCAGACCCAAGTGCGTCATTTACACCCAGTGTCACGGCCCCCGAGGAGCCTCATCTTCCACACAAGAGACCCTCTGCCGGTCTAAATACACTGTGATAGAGCAAAGAAATTAACCTGCGCCTGGACCCCAATGAACGAATTACACATCGTCCGCTATTTTTAACTTTGATCTCACCACATTGGTGGAACGGAGTCCATTAAGGTACAGACAGGGGGTTTTAGATTATGTAAGGTAAATGTAACCTCCAGCACCATTACAGCCGGCCTGTGGAGATGAAGACAGTATGCCTGGGTGAATCTCATTTACATTGTAATACAGATTACATTACACAGACAATACTTGAAATAATGTGGTTTTATTCAGATATTCAGCTTTAGCAACACTTTTACAAAAATATTATATTGTAATGGCCTGTAACATCTTGTGACCACAATGAGTACCAGATTATTAAAAAGAATACAAATTATAATAATTTGCAAAAGCAGAAAAACTATAACTTTGGACACCAAATGTACCCACAATAATACAATCACCCCTACGTCTAAATGCAAAACAAACAGACTCTCTGAAGAATGTCTTTTCTATTCATGGCATATCTGTGACTTGACTCCACATATCATAAGAATGAGTCTAAGACACTGACGCTAATAATACTTCTGGCTTACAGGAAAAAAATATTTAGACTTCCATGCACTCCTGACAGCATCTGCAGTTTATCTTTTTGATGCTTACTGTTATAAACATGGGGAGAATTTCAGGTACTGTGGCTTTGATCAAATCTTTCCTCCTTGTAAGGAGATGCGCAGACCGAAGACAAACAGCTCTGGGTTCCCTCAGACATTAGACACACGCTCATGCGCCCGTCCTATTAATATGAATTTGTGAATTATTAAACCTCCTGTTCTTTGTGTGTTTTTAAAGCTTTGATTCAGTTTACAATGTGCAATATAACGTTTTCATGTTTTACGTGTAAAAAACGCTGTATTTTCAGACAATTTAGAAATACGTAACGAGTTCTGATTGTGTAGTTTGTTTAGTGTGTTGTTATTCGATAGCAGCTTAGCTTGCCGTTAGCTTAGCTGCCGACTGAGCTATTCCTGTGGGTGGAGTTTAGTCAATTTTTTTTTATATATGCCCTGTCCCAAATGGCACACTCCGGACTTGTGGTCCTCCTCAGAGTCCACACTTTGATGACATCATGTAGTGCCCACTTTAGGGACCCTTGATACAAGTCCACCTGGGTGCACCGGAGTCGTAATTTGGGACAGACTCGAGCGTCACGCCGAAAATACGAAGAGAAGTTGCCCGTCAGTGTGAACTCCTCCCTTCCATCGTCTGATTGGTCTGATTACTCTTTCGCAAGGACTTCTGAGTTGGTTAAGTGTGCGAAGCCTGCTGCAGTACGGGGGCGCTGATGAGCACACTTCGAAGTGTAAAAATGACAGATGGGACACCCTACGGACTCGTAGACTAAGCGAGCACGCACAATTTAAGGCCACTAGACCGAAAGTCCACATGAAGTGCGCCATTTGGGACAGGGCCAGTGACGTCATTAATGCAGGAAATAGAGGGCTATAGTCCAAACTGGCCGTTCGCTGTAGGCTTAGCAAGGTGAATTCTGTTAAAGAAAATATATCGCCTGGAATTGAACATTGTGCTTTATCATTTTACAGGTATTATTTATGCTATTATAGCAACATTACCAGAGGTGGAAGTAACGAATTACAACTACTCACGTTACTGTAATTAAGTAGTTTTTTCGTGTACTTGTACTTTTATGAGTACATTTTTAAGTCTGTAATTTCTCATGTACTTAAGTACAAATTAAGGTAAGTAATGTACTTCGCTACTTTGAAAATCACATTCGTTACTAAGTACTTGTAGAATTTGAATCAAATTAATATTCAAATCTTTGACAGCATTTGGATATCCAATAGAAATAATTGATCGTGGGCGGGCCAATAAAAACCCTTGTATTTGAACCGGAAAAAGAGCCCGGTCTCTGGAGAGCTATTTAATCGATCCTCGCGCGTCCATCACTGTGACGTTGTATTTAGTGTTTTAATGTCAAAGAACTGTGGCGTTATGGACGCTGAATTAATTAAAAATTCAGAAGAAATACCGGATGATGAGTGCCCATGGCTGCACCTGGGAGTTGTTCAAACAGAGGAAGGAAAGGAGACAGCGTGTAAATGTAATGCAAACTTTGTTTGCCATCTGCAGTGATTTCGGCTTACAATACTTCAGCCTCTAATCTCAAAAAGCACATTATGGTAAGAAGACTTATAACCATATTTATTTGATCGTTTTCGTTTTTAATGTTGGGTAGACCTCACGATAATTTGCCTGAAAACATCACTTGAAACATGTAGGTATGTGACAAAATGACGTAATACGCACGAGCGCTTTGTTCCCACGGCTGTGTTCCCAGCAGGTATTCAGCGCCAGACGCGTTGTTGACTTAGGAAATCTGTCATATCTTTGCTTTGTGAATACCTCTAAAGCCCATATACTAGTGACATAAATTACTTCCTCACGTTGATTCTCACGTTCGAATTTCCAAGATTGCTGTCGTAAGAAGAAAGTTATAAGCGAAGCAAAATTTCTCTCGTGTTTGGCATTGAAATCCTCTATGAAGGCGAGTATTTTTTTTGTTTCAAACCAAATACTTTTGATAGAATATACATTTAACTTGAATTAGGTGAAGTTTGGGATTGATTGTAACATTCGCATGTGCTTTTTTAAGATCCGCAAGTGACGCTGTTGTCAAAAGCAGAATCGCCCATTCAATCATATTGGCTTCCAAAACTTCTCCGTTTTCATCAATCCGTGCATTATTTTTTTAAAGTAATCATACAGAAAGAAGGATTAGAATCTCTAGATTACATTATTGGCATAATTTTGTCAAACATATAAATAAATACATGCATGCAACATGCATGCATTTATTGAATTATTATTAATGATAAATAACATAATCATCAATTAATGTATTCATAATATCTGACCATTTAAATTGCTCGCCAGAATTATTAGTCAATTAAGAAATATTAAAGAAACAATGAAATGTTTCTTTAATATATAAAAATACAGCTTTTATTTGAGAGGGCTTTGATTTCATATGGAAAGATATGCGTGGATTGATGCTCTCGGTTTCAATAATTAGTGGTTAATAAAAAATAATAACATTTATATATATATATATATATATCTTTTAAAAATATGTCATCTTAATCATGGGCTTTTAATTACATACAATGTGGTGTTTGAATTATGCAAATAGACCAAGAAATGAGAAAGTTATGATATTTTAAAGTGTTTGGTCAAGCGGAAGTTTTTCATAGTTTTATAGTTTTAATTGGGTACAAAAATGCCCCCTAATTTTCGAGTTAAAAAATTCCATAACTTTCTTAATAATTATCCGATTTTAATAATTTAAAAACCATGTTAAAGTTATTTTTATTATCTATCATATGGTTATAATTATATATGTATTTATATTTTTTGTCACATACCTAAAACATGAGCTTCAGTTTCCTAGGTGACGAGCACGTAGACCGTAAAAAAAGATTTAACATTGTAAAATGGCGCTCAAAGTTAAATTTCATGTAATTGTCAACATTGTATTATTCATATTGAATCAGTGTTTTAAGCTTATAATAATAAACAGTCTAATAAGGACTCTTTTATCAAATTCGTCTGTTGCCGCGTCCCACTGGCGTAGCAGTGTAACTGCACTGACAGCCTGTCTAAATTAGACATATGTCAGTGCTAAATGCTGATAACTTTTGAAATATTAGTAGTGTACTTTTGGAAAGCTTTCTTGTCCAATAATATTTTTAACTCTTTTCCCCGCCATTGACGAGTTATCTTGTCAATTAAGAAAAAAAAACATTTGCATAAAACGTGTTTCTGAAGAATTTATGTTAATGTGCAATACCGCGATTGTCCACTAGATAGCGGACTTAACCAATTTATGGATAAACTGAAGCCAAAACGTTATTTACTAATTTTATGTTTGATATTCGTTCTGAATCTGATCTCTAACTAAATTCCTTCACAAAAATGCAATTGTTTCAGCTTTTTGCTAAAAAAAATGTGTATTTGTAAAGAAAAACACCAATATTTAAGAGTTTATAAGCAGGGAAAAAATATGATGGAACGGTTTTTCACTTTTTTTATTGTTTGTAAGTAGAGGGTCTGTTCTTTCATTTGAAAAATTTCCTGGAAGGCATTTTGTAAAACTTTTATGAAAATCATAAAAAATGCTGGCGGGCAACTTTTCGAAAAATGGCTGGCGGGGAATGAGTTAATGTAAAAAAAATCTGTTTTTAAATAAAATAACCCAACAAGCTTATTTATGTTGTATCATAATTCATTAATAATAATAACATTAGACCATTTTTATAACTTGATAAAAATTATATGAAGAAACAATATGAAATAATATAGCTGCTGTTAAAATCATTTAACATTCTTTAAACAGACAAAATTCCTGTACTATGTGTTTATTCGTATAAAACACAAATTGCCTGTTTTTAATCCATTCATATCTCTGATTTCATTCAATGGATTTAATGTTTATTCAATAAATATCACCGGCTAAAAAGTAATTTGTACTTGAGTAGTTTTTAAGAGGGGTACTTTGTACTTTTACTTAAGTACATTTTTAACACCAGTACTTTTACTTGTAATTGAGTATTTTTTTAGCAACTACTTGTACTTGTACTTGAGTACAAATTTTCAGTACTCTTTCCACCTCTGAACATTACACACTAACTAGGGTTTAAAAAAAAACTTTGACATCCTGACTCAAATCAGATTGCATTTAAAAAAACAAAACGCAAAAGAACCAACGTTCTCATTTACACCACCAGCGTAACCAAAAACGTTACATAACCATATGTTAAATGCCATATTTCAAAAATTGTTTTGTAGGATTGAAATCTGATGTGATCATTATAGGCAATAAGAGACAAATAAACTCCTGACACCAATCCAGACAGTAGGGAGAGCTGAAAAACGACACCAAAACATCAACAAACAGTATGGTTGCTAAACAGTGACACAGCTGTCTTTTTCTGACTGTTGCTAAATGGTAAATGACATAATATACATTTACATAATGCATTTGGCAGACCTTTTATCCAAAGCGACTTAAAAGTTCCACGTTTTTTATCAGTATGTGTGTTCCCTGGGTTCATACCTATGACCTTTTGTGCTGCTAACACAATGCTTAAAGGTGCATTGTGTAAATTTTAGTGGTATCTAGTGATGAGGTTGGCGAATTGCAACCACTGCTCACCCCTCGCTTTTAAAACGCATTGAGAAGCTACGGTAGCCGCCACCGGACAAACATGTCATCATCGGAGACAACTTAGTAAAAAAAGTTTGTCCAATAAGGGCTTCTGTAAAACATGGCGGCACAAAATGGCAACTTTCATGTAAAGGGACCCTCTGTGTATGTAGATAAAAATGTCTCATTCTAAGGTATTGAACACATAACGGTTCATTATGAAAGGTTTTTATACATCCCTGATAAAATAGTTTTGTATATTATTTTGCATTTCTGTCAAGAGATCCTTTTAAAAATTACACCCAGCACCTTTAATGTAATCTTAAACATTATTGTGAAATAATTTAGCTCAATTGATAGAGGTAACACAGACCGATCGTATCCAAATGGATAAGAACATCTACTCTTTACAACGTTCCTGTAGCCCAGTTAGTAAGGTTGAGGGTTTGATTTCCAGGAAACATACATGTGTGTAATAAAATGTATGGCTTAAATGCACTGTAAGTCGGTTTGGATAAAGGTTAAATGTAAAATTCATACAATTCATAAATGTAAAAGTAGACTAGACAAAGCTTAGATGGAGCATTTGCCAGACATAAAAGTGTAAGCTTCATTTTAAGAGTCGTTTTAAAGAGCACCTATTGTTATTTTAGCACCATTATTTTGTGAATTTGGTATGATACAGTGTGTTTGGATGGTTTATGGTTCAAAAACATATTATTTTCCAAATACCATACATTATTCAGTCCTTCCAGAAAAACACAGTTTTTTTGTGATTGTTGCGTGCAAAAATCCTTGATCTTGCGGCATGTTTTCTTAATGGAATTTGCAAAATTGCAAAAAACAGTTTGCAGCTTTACAATGATGTTCACGTCACTTCATAATGTTTCCATGGCAACAAGGAACATGGCTGCGCTTGTGTGAAGTAAATGCAACATTTTTCAACTTTCTGCTAAGATATTTGTGATTTTTGCTACGAAAATGCGGGGATTATGAAATCATGCAAGCCCCGCATATTTTGCGCATTAATACCTGCAATTTATGCTGCAAAAGTGCGGCGTATTTGAAAAAAATGCGTCCCCCGCATAAATATGCAGACTTTGGCTGATTATGCGTTGAATCATGCAATCACATAAGCACGTTTTTCATAGGGACTGATTATTGTTGCTCCTCTATGCTCTGCATTCCTGAAATTTCTTTCAATTGGCCGGCTAACCAGAATGTTGTGATTGGCCTAAATAGCTTTGACATCAGCCGGAAATGAGATGCTCCTTACCATGTTTGGAAGATTAGCTCACAATGCAATACTGACAGGAGTTACTATCGTCTTTATTACCTTATCAATACGAGCCGAATCTCATCCAGAAAATGTACATGACCGAGTTGATCAATCAACTTTAACATCGTGGCTTTAGCAAGACGTAACAGATTGGTAATGGTAGTAAAACATTTAAGTTTTGGAGTGGGCAGTCACTATTTTTTGCTACATATTTGGATTTATTCTTTTTGACTTGCACCTCGGACGGAGTGCGTTTGTTTCATTTTCTGATTAGTAAAACATTTAAACCATGTCTGCATTTGTGATCGTAGAAACGGCAAACAACAAGCACTACGTTTAAATCATGGTTTAGTCAGTAGTAAATTCTTTAAAGAAGACAAATCGTGAAAATCTGACTTTTTCCATGTTTAAGTGCTATAATTTGGTCCCCAGTGCTTCTATCAACCTAGAAAATGCGGAAAAGAACAACCCAGTAACTTAAACCATTCTCGGCAAGAAAAATAGGTAATTTCATTGTGATGTCAGAAGGGGATAATACAGCCCCTTAATCTGTACTATCCAATCACGGCACTGTCATTTAGTGCAACGATAAGCTCATTTGCAATTTAAAGGACACCAAAAACTTGCAAAGTTTTGCTAATGAAAGTTTTTTTATGTAATTTTTGTAACATGAAAGTTGCTATTTCGCCCCGCCATGTTTCTACAGTAGCCCTAAATGGACAAACTGTTCTATAAAGCGCGTTTTGTCACTACTCTGTCTCAGACGATGACGTGTTTGCCTGTGGTGGCTACCGTAGCTTCACTATGCG
Source organism: Paramisgurnus dabryanus (assembly GCF_030506205.2). Taxonomy (NCBI): domain Eukaryota; kingdom Metazoa; phylum Chordata; class Actinopteri; order Cypriniformes; family Cobitidae; genus Paramisgurnus; species Paramisgurnus dabryanus. The sequence goes on from NC_133357.1 coordinate 2,810,185, forward strand.
TTTCGAAAAGGAGGGGTGAGCTGTGGACAAAGCCGTTGGTTGCAATTCACAATCTCACCAATAGATGGCACAAAAAGTCCCACATTGCACCTTTAAGTGACTAAATCCTATTAGATATCTGTGGTTACTTCAGCTTCATTTAACTTAGACCCAGCTAAGCTTCTGATACAGCTCAAACCCTGGCTCGCAAATATCAGCAAAATAATTTTCTCCTCACCTTGAGTTGGCGATTTCGGCCTTCTGCTTGGCAATAGCGGCTGCCCTGTGAGCTCCCTCCACGCTCCTCTCCACCTTCTGCTTTATCTTGGTGCCTTTCAGCTGAATGACCTTCTTCTTAACAGACTTCACCAGCATGTTGTTAACATACTTGCCCTCTTCCTTGCCACCCTCCGCGAACGTTGTGATTCCATAACCGTGGCGCTGGTTGTTCAGCCACTCACCCTCGTATTTGAGGCCACTGGAGCGTTCGCTGATGCCATAACCCGAGCGCTTGTCGTTCTTCCACTCGCCCATGTAAACCTCCGTGGTGGTGGCATCGATATCTGACTCCACGGGCGGAAACTCATGACCCTCGCCTTCCCCTTCGCTTTCGCCCAGGCTGATGGTCGAGTTGGCATCGCTGGCGGCGGAACTAAGAGCCGAATTGACCCGCAAAAAGCTGATCTTGCTCTTTTGACTGGACAGAGATGTCTTTGAATCAGATTTCTTCAGCTTGCCCAGCAGCGAGCTACGGCTAAACAGGCCTCTCTTCTTAGGCTTGACCGCATCAGGGTCCACCTGGAGCGTGAGGGCAAAGCCGCCACGAGATGGGCCGAGGGGTGTGGGAGTGTTTACTATGGTTTCATGGCCGGATGAGTTTGTGCCGGTGATGACAGGTATGTCCTGTTGCAGTACAGTGCCGTTGCTGTGTTCACTTCTCAGGGAGCTTAGAGAGCTTCGCAGAGGAGATTGCATCACGGCCGCCATGCCGTACGGGACGCTTTGACGTACGCCATAGCCGTGTCGCATGCCACCAGTGAACTGGCCCTGAAAGGTTCCTGCAGAGACATTATTCTGTGTATGTTAATAATATACTGGTGATTAAGAAAAAACAATTATGCACAGGCAATCCTCTCAAGCTCATCAACAATGCACTTTAAATTCTGAGTGCTACTGCATATATCTACACTATTTATTTAAAAACTGCTTTAAAATCATTTATATTGTTAAATGTGCTATACAAATAAAAATCACTTGACATATAACACAATGCTATTCAAGCATACAGTATTTATGATGAAGAATGGTATTTATGAAGCATTTATGTTCTTGGAGTCAAGGGTTTAATCATCAAGGAACATATGTGACCCAAAACCATATAATGGTTATAAGATTTATACAACCCATGAAAGCAGAATATTAATGTCTGATTTGTTAAGATAAGACAATATTTTCCCAAGATACAACTATTGCAAAACAATCAAAATATTGAGAAATCTCCTTTTAAGTTGTTCAAATGAAGTCCTTAGCAGCACATATTACTAATGATTTTTTATATATTTAGAGTAGGAAATTTACAAAATACAAATATCCTCATGATCTTTACTTAAAACCTTTACTTAATATTGGCATGAAAATCAATAATTTTGACCCACACTGTTAGATGTCGCTGTAGATTTAGCAGCACTGTACTGTAAAAATCCACAGTACTATACTGTATGTGTACATTACAGTAAAGTACTGCAGTTCATAGTGCATTCTGGGTAAATTTGTTTGAGCGGGAAAATTTTACAGTATATTTTGGTCTTGATGTAACCTTGCTGTAGCCATTGCTGTAATGTGCCAGGTGTACTTGCAATAATCAGAGAAAGTGCGCCAACGTCAAATCACACAGAGGGAGAGAGAGCACAACTCCTGGCTGCAGCTGAAGAAGGAGGACGATTGATTTCTGTCAGTTCGGTGAGTTTGGTATATTTTCTGTTTCATGAAAACTAAATTTTTAGTAGAAGAATTTTGTCAATAGTTTGTCATATTGTTTTAAACGTGCAATGAGAGAGAAAAACGGTCGCCAACAAAGTTTTAATCTCCCTCAGAAAGTAAGCTAACATTACACAGATGCCTACCGCTGCTTTAACTCGCTTTACACCTTTATTAATGAATATAGGGTTGTTTTAACTAAATTATGACGGTTTTGGTGAGTTTATATTTGTTGAAAGTGTGGTAACAATGAAACTATTTTTAACAAAATGGACAAAGACCACCCGCCAGCGCGGTCGTGCGGTCCCAGCATATGGTCGTTTATCTCGGTGTTTTATCTGTTCAGTTAGCGGTAGAGAGAAGTATTAAGTTCGACTGTTTGGCAAGGCTGACTCGTAGATTAACGTTAGCTGTGCACGTGAAAAAGCACAGTTTCATATTCATATTCACATTAATCTGTATTTGCGTCTTTTTCGAATATGAAAAGCTGGATATAAGAATATCAACATAAACAGACAGGACTCGACACGCCGTAAACTTAATATTCAACACAGACCGTAGTAATCAACTCCTCAACAGAAGTGAAACCAAGAAACCTCATATTTAACTGGATATATGCATTGCAGTTGTAACTGCGGCCAAATATCGTTCAGACCTGGGCTCATCTTATTATCAGATGATTGCTGCGCGCTTATTGTTATCATTACGGTATATTAGCAAAACCAAAGCATATTTTCTTTAAAGCGTTTTACACGCCCAATAAGTTGTCCGATACATTTTGTATGGCATATTATTTACACCACTTCAGATGTATTACATGCAATATAAGTTTCCAAAATCAATGCACAAAAGGAGAATGGGCTCCGCATTTACGTAATAGCATGACAGGTACCTTCTTCTCGTCTGTCATCTGATCCTTCATCTCTGGATGTTAAATAGTCCATTATAACATCGTGTAGGACACTGGCATCAACAGGATTGCTCAAATTGCGGCGATCATGTTAATCCTTAAAGTGAGCAACTTTGTAAAAAAAAAAAACTTTGCGTGAAATAGTGTGTTACACCGCCGCCTGTCCGGGTGAAACATTAAAGAGGCAGGCTTGTTACCTTGTCACTATAAATCGCTATTTCCTCACTAAATATATTTTCAGAGATTTTCTGTAGACAAGATGTTAGAATAATAATTTAATAAAAACCCAATTCTGACAAAAGTTACATTTGACTTATTTAGTTACTTTTCTGAAAATCTTATTCCACTGGTATGCATCATATTAAACAGAATGCTTTCAATGTCAGCCAGTAACACATCATATCTTTTTTTTTACAGCTCTAACGTTACAGTTTGCTCCACTTTGCTCTGTGGTTTATATGTTTTCTGTAAGTATTGACCACATTTATATATAACCATAGACTGTAAAAAAGTCTACTTATTTCTATGGCTAACAGATTTTGTAACATTTGTATTTTTTACAGTCTTACCATTGCTTGTAAGCTGGATTGAGTAAGATGGATCATCTTTAAAGGAACCAGGCAAGTACAGGATGTACAGTTACACGTTACTAGTCATGTATTTTTTCGACTGCAATATTAAATGCTTTTACGTCACATGTAAAAGTACACAGGAATGTGGCTGATCACTTTTTATTTGTAGTTTACATGAGTGTCATTGCACTTTTCAGGAGTTAAGGCAGATGTGGAGGCACAACGGGTGACACCAGACACACACCAAGCACATTGTTCGGTAAGTTTACACTTTACCACTACAGTTTCTTTAAATACCCATGTATACACTCATACACAATTCCCACACGCAACACTGTCACGCGACCACACACACCCACACAGAATAAAATATTGTATCCAAATCAGTAACAATTGTACTTTCTGTTCAGGACATTCAATCATGACATGATCCATGTGGATGCTGTCCATTGAGGAAAGAGTTTGTTCAGAGGTATGGGAATCTTCTGTATTTTAATGTAATTAGGTGTGGAACAGTAGAATAAAAGCAAAAGGTTTCAGAATAGGGGTAAATTCAGGGCTGAGTTTAGGTGTTTTTTAAGAATCTTTTTCTATCTTATATTTGTTGACTTAAAGTTTGTGATATTTCTAACAGGTTTCTGAGCAGAATTAATCCCAAAGATGGGAAAAAGTGCACATCCAGACAAGGAGCAAGCAAAAAGACAAGGAACTTGGTGCAGAGAAAAGCTGTGGCCATTAACCCCCATGTGAACAGCTTCATGCAGTCCCTGATAGAGTTTGAATGTGCGACTTCAAACCAAAGGCCAGTGTCTGTCTGCCACAGTTTAATGCATTTATTTTTAGTGTTCAATAAAATTCAAATAGAATATTTAAAACTATGGGCCAGTGTTCTTTTTACCACAGTTAAATGTTACCTTTTAGTTGATGATGGACTTAAAACTTCAAACTATGGAACAGTGTTCTTTTTACCACAGTGAAATGTTACCTTTTAGTCGATGATGGACTTTAAACTGAAAACTTCAAACTATGGACCAGTGTTCTATTTGCCAGAGTTAAATATGTTACAGCAGGGGCCTCCAAACTTGTTTATACTTTATAATATTTTATTTTATTTTACTTGTTTATTATTGTTTATCTTGTTTTAAATGATTGTTTCAATTACATGTTTTTTTAATAAAATGTTTGATATAAACATTGCTTGGATTGCCTTTTAATTCATAATGTCATGTCAAGGATAGCATTTTTTTACTATATTAATAACTATAGATTTAAACCTAAATATCTAGCTATAATACATTATTGTATTAACTGTAATAAGTAATAAATAGTATTTATGGGTCAATATAGACATTACAGTAAATTACTGTAAAAATAGGCTATTATTGTAAAATTACAGTACAGTACTGCTTTGTAACTATACGGTACTAGTTTGTGTACTGTAAAACTGGATTACAGTACAGTACTGTAGAACCAAAATACAGTAACTTACTGGCAACCGTGCTGCCAGTACCGTACTGTAAAAATACAGGGAAATCGTTAACAGTGCATGTAATGTATTTTTGGCTATTGTTAGAAATATAACCGTGCAACTTATGCAACTTATGTGCAAATTATTTTTGGGTCCAGGGTCATACTGATAAAATGTGTACCTAACCTTGTAATGTACTGTAAGTCGTTTTGGATAAAAGCATCTGCTAAATGCATAAATGTAAATGAATGGTTATGCTATATACAGTACTGTGCAAAAGTAGACCGCCAGCAACTAGCAGTGGAGGGGCATGATCTTATTTATTGTTTATACACAAGGAAAAATTGACGACAGGACGTTGAATTATTCAAAAATAATGCAAAATAACGCGAGTGTGCATTATTTTCAAATAAATTATTCTGCTTATACCACGTGTAAAGCAAACATTGTTTTCAAGTGGTTATTTTAAGATATTTGTGTGGATTTTACAGAAAAGTAAATTACACCTGTGGAACATTTCTCAACCAATCAGAATAAAGCATTTAACAGGCCTGTGGTATAAAATGGCATAATGAGCACATATTATTTTTTTCTGTCTTTTTATTAGAATACAACCAAAAAATACAGGAAATCTGTATGCAGTGTTTTAAAAGAGAATAAAATTATAAAATGAACTGTTAAGAATTTTGTAATCTAATGACTTCATGACTTTATGTCTCTTAAAAAAATTCAAGATGTGTTTAGTGCCACAAGAGGTCAAACTAAATACTTTTCACTGAAGAAAAATTAATATGGGTGATCTTTAAAACTTTGCTAAATCAACAAACCTAGTGGTGGCCTAATACTTTTGCAAAATACTATATATAATGCAATGATAAAGAAAATAAGTTTAAGAAATGATCCGGTCCTTTAAAAACTCTGGATGTAATTCTCCAAATTTACAGAAATACAATCAACAACGAAGATTGCATTTCACAGCGCACTTGTTTTGGATCCAAGTTAGTTTTAAATTGACTGCACACATAACTTGTGTGACATGTGACAATGGTATTTACAGCAGTACAACTGTTAGCAAACTGTCTCTTTCTTATCTATGTCTGGGATAATAAACCCTGTGCGGTTATTTATGTCATGGGGGCTTGTGGGTCTGGTCCTGTCATGCAACACATGTCTGAACTCCATCAGTCCCGAGGGACAGGCCGGATATTATTGTGCCTTAATCACATTGCTTACAGTGATGACTCAGCTACCAGGTCCATAGATACAATATAAAGGAAGAGACCTACACTATACTGACACATATTTTATATGATGTATTGCATAGTCAACCAATGTACAGTTATCTGTGGCCCCCAAAAGAATTTAGGCACTTTATAATATTGCATTATTTGCATTTAAAAATTTGAAAAATTAAGATTGCACAATGAAGTTTAATCCATCTGCATCTACATTCTCAGAAAAGAAGAAGGTACAAAAGTTGTCACTGGGGCGGTACCTTTAAAAAAAAAGGATAATTTGGTACCTAAAAGGTGCATTTTAGTAACTCAAAGGTACATATCTGTACCATAGGACCTACCAAGGTACCTTCGCAGACAGTGACAACTTTTGGATCTTTTGTCCGAGAGTGTACATTAGGTATTTTTAACCAGTTAGGTGTTCAAGCATGACCAGTTATTAAATATGATCAACATTTAATAAAGAAGTTGGTCAAATAAGCACTTTGTCCAAATATGCATTCACATTCAATATCTGGATGGCCTTCTGAATCAGCTGCTATTGTCAGCTATGCAACCATTGGACACTGTGATATCCCAAAAGGCTATGGGAGTTTACGAAGCATCTGGTTAGTAAAATTTAACAAAAAACCTTCTTGAGGAATGTAAACTGCATTGTAGCAATAATTGTTCTTCATTTGTTTAACAAAATCTGAGCAAATTAGTTTCTCGGTTGTGTTAAGTATATTCCAAAAAACAGATGCCAAAATGGCATATTTGGTATATCGAGTATGTTTATAGCCTACTATTTATACTTTGAAGCACCTAAGATGTCTGGTGAGCTCTTCAGATGCAATACATTATAAGAATTTGGACAGAGCTCTACTGATTTTGTTTTCTTTTTCAAATTAACTATGTTTGTACATAGTAAATATGCAAATATAAATCTGTAATCTAAGGAATGTTTTATAAAGAACATTGCAAGGGAGTGATTTAAACTGACACCTAATGGCTTAAAAAATACAAATAAATCTGGAAGCTTAAGAGAAAGGGAAGTCATGTTGTCGGAAATGTGCTGTTCCTAACATAAGGGTACATGAAGGAAAAAAACTTGGCCACTTGTGAATGAGCCCTTTTACTTGTACTTAGCCACACCTTTAGAAAGAACAGGATCTGCGACACTTCTCGTTTGTAACCACCCGCCCCTCTCAACTGGCAAATGTTTCTTAGCAATGGGCATGTAACCAAAAGGACATCTGTGGCAACACCAGGGTTTCACGATTGTAAGCCATACGTTTACAAGTAATGTGCAATCAGTGAATCATTAAATTAAATACAAACCTGCCGTTCTCTAAAAAAATAAATATTTAGAAGAATCCTAAAACCGTGCGTAAAGGATAACGCGTGCGTAATGGATGCATGCCCACACTGTTTAAAGTGCGGATATTATCTTACACACTGACCTCAGTTTAAAATGTCACTTTGTGAACAGCTAGAAAACTCTCATACAATATTATTCTCCAGCCTTACCGCCATCCGCATATGTCTCCGTGCCATACCCGTCCTGCAATCCGTTATTCCAAGTGCCCTCGTATTTGGCACCGCTGCCCTGGCTAAAACGCGTTCCGTATCTCCCTTTAAACCCGTGCGTCCACTCTCCCTTGTAGACCCAATGTCCCTTGGTCTCCACACCTAAGCCATGGCGCTTCCCCTGCGCCCAGTACCCCTCGTAGGTGTTTCCACTTGGCCAGGTGTAGACTCCCACCACCTCGAATCCGTAATTCCAGGATCCGGAGAACTCTCCTTGTCCTTTGGGTCCGGTACAGATCCCGTGCCCGTGCGCTTTGCCTCCCTCCCATCCGCCACAATACGCACCGCCATCGTCAAATTCAAAGCGACCTCCGCTCATTACTCTTCGATGCAATTGCTACAAACTTTTCAATTCAATATTTTCAATTTAAAAATCAACACTAACCACTTAGAATGCGGGAATGTCAGTTGGACACCCGCGTTAAGATCATAACAGAACATTAAATGTTATCCATAAATGCGTAAAGTGGATAAAGCGTTTCCTTGTGCTGAAGTTACAGAATCGTCGTTTACGCGCGTCATTTGTTGAGAAGTATATCCTCGATAATGTTAAAATCTTCTATATTATTATCCTGTGTCGTAAATGATTTCAACTTCATTTAAAGCTCGTCGTTATTTAAATTACTTGGGAGAGGGAGGATTGCTTTTTCGTAAGTTGCATGTTAACTATTTAGTTAAATCGTCGAGCCAGTGTTCTTTCATGGCTTTCAACCCCTCTCCCCTCTCCCTGCCTCCCCTCTTTGCACTTGGTGCTCTTGGATATGTTTAACAGTCCCAACAAGGCTACCAGATCCCAACGCTGTTCCAAAAATACAGCCCAATCGCCCTTCGGCACCCAGGCACTTTTTAAAGAGCTGCCAGATCACTTGCAGAATAGGTTTTGGACTGGATGTCCATATGGGGGGTCGTTGAAGTTTGTGTCTTTAATGTTCTGTGTATGTTTTCAGGGGAATAAAGTCAGATTTTGGAAATTGTTCATGAATCAACAATCTCATTCTTTTCTGGCTGCAAGAACTTTTGTGAAAAAGTAAGGACAGTTGGAGAGAGAGGGAGAGAGAGACGTAGAGATAAGGGTGGGAGAGACAGAGACATTTGAGAGATAGGAGAGACGCAAAAGTAAGATTGGCACATTTGCTGTAATCTAATTAACAGGTTAAACAGACCCTAAACTATTAGTGCTTCAACACTGTAAATAGATTGGATAAAACTTATTTAATATGTTCTGCAATATTTAAATGAGTTTGACTTAAATGTAGTCAATAATACAAATAATTCGTATAAATAAATAAATGTCATTAAATAAATAAACAAACATTATTACTATAGGTAAACAAACAAACAAACAAGCATCTTTATAGACAGCCAGACGGATAGATAGATAGATAGATAGATAGATAGATAGATAGATAGATAGATAGATAGATAGATAGATAGATAGATAGATAGATAGATAGATAGATAGATAGATAGACAGACAGTGGGGCTGAGGCGAGATCAAAGTGCGACCTCTGCCGGCAACAATCTGCAATTGCGTTTTTGTCATGCGGATCAGCAATTTTCACCGGATCCTCACGAAATACAACAAACCACGCCGGTTCAATTGACATGGTTGGTTTATTTTAACCCTTTTAAATACAACTGTACTATATCCAATAATTTATATCCTATGCATTTCCACAGTATAATATACAAAATGCAAACACTGAAAAGATGAAAATCACAAGACACGATAAAAATACACATACTGCACAACATAAATTTGCTATCCTTGCTAACTTCTAAGGCGTCTGACCTGACCGTGACCTTTCCTCAGATGCACCTTTAAATCTGTCTATACGATGCTTATATTTTGTTTGTTTGTACAGTATGAATTTGTTTGATAAATGTATATTGCACAAAAAAAAAAACATATATTACAAACAAATTATTAATACAGGCGTGTTGGTGCTGCCGCTGATCGTGGTGCTGAAATCCCCTTGCGCGCGCTCCATCTCTCCCCTCCCTCCTACTCTCTCTCTCTCTTTCTCTCTCTCTCTGCTACGCTCTCACACGCACAAAATCCTCTGTCATGGCGTCTTCCAACAATGTTACTCCCACCAACTGTAGCTGGTGGCCCATTTCAGCCATGGACGAAGATGGCAAGATCATTGACGGAGAAGAAAGCAACGAGTCGACGATAGAACACAAGCCATACTCCAAAGACAGGCTCGTCCTTTATCACTGGACTCAGTCCTTCAGCTCTCAAAAGGTAAAAACAACACCACAGCTTGAAAATGGTGGAGCCCTGGATGGATCTATAGCGTTCAGTGCAGTGCAGTGGGACAGGAGAGTTCAGGAGATGCATGTGCATTTATTGGCCTACCTGTCTATTGCATCGCGTACTTTCGCGTAATGACAAAACCTCAGAATTCATTTACTACTGTAGGCTAAGATCAGTTGCATGCATAGTGCTTATGAGGGTGATAATAAATAATAAGCATTTGCAGTGGGTCGTTGCTTTGCTCAGGATGTTATAAATAATGCATTGTAATAATGCTTTGTAAAAACACAAATGGAGATTTCATATTTAGCTGTTTTGTGCACATCTGGACCAGGTGTGTTTATCATTTCAAAGGGTACTGTCTATGCTCAGTCATCTGTAGGTGGATGCATGTTTTGAATGCATGATATCTCAAGCAAAAGCTGACTCCTCACAACAATATTACACTGACCAGAACATTCGTGAGGCTGAGATCTCAATGCTTTCTTGCATGCTGATGACAGCATTTGCAGACTTGAATGGAAATCCGAGCAGAAACTCAATGGCCTGCCAAAATCCCTCTCCGATTTACTTACCAGAGAATTACAGAGATAAACATGGCAAAGCTCTGCACCAATGTTCTTCTTTCAGTACCCCAGAGAAATGATTCTCCAGACTTATCTTTGTATAGAAATATCGGACAACATTTAGCGTTGGGAACATCAAAACAACCGTGTCATCTCAGGTAGTACAGATTAACGTTGCTGATCTTTTAATTTTACTGAGAGGGCCTTTTTGTTTCCGGGGATTTTAGTTCACTGTAGATTATTTTGTGCCTGGTCAAGCATAGATATTGCACACTTGATGTTAAATGCTTCATTAGACGTGTCTAATGCCTGTATAACACATCCTTTGGCCTCGGCACAGACAGTGTTGAATGCTGGCTGATGTTCATTAGCTTATCCTCAGTCTGCTGATTGATAAGCTTGTCATCCATCAGTCAGTACCCATTGCCTTATCTTGATCGATTGACCTGGCTTGATAGTATGCGGCAGGATTTTATCCTTACTGTGGTCATTTAACATACAGTTTGGAGAAAACAGGATCATTCCTGTGCCTGAATTCATGCAGACATTTAGTTATTGTCTCTATGTCTCTAACAAGCTGTCTAAAGCTAAAGATCCCACATAATCTATCTATCTCCTCTCACTCACCAAGTTATTTCCTTAAAGTGGGGGATACTCTGTGTTTCAGGCTCATTCCCTGCTCAGAGCCCTCTCCCCGGACAGCACACCAAATACGTTTACAAATTTAATTAATTCAACTTATTTGTAAGTGTGAACCCGTGAAATGTTTTATTATATTGATTTGCTTACCGAACATTGTCTGAAAAAATTGTCAGTAATGTTCCCAAGTTGTCACCGGGGCTGTACCCTTTAAAAGGGTCCTAATATGTGCCATTTGGGTACAGATTTTTATACATTTGGTACCAGTAGGCACCTTTGATGTACTATACACACTCTTAAGGTTCAAAGGTGTATTTTTTAAAGGGACCTGGCCCAGTGACAGCTACACTGCAAACAAATTACTTTCTTTCTTGGTATTTTTGTCTTGTTTTCAGTAAAAATATCAAAAAATTCTTAAATTAGGATGCATTCTTGATGAGCAAAATGACCTAAGAAAATAAGTCTAGTTTTATTTAGTCTAGTCTAGTTTTTATACAAAAAGTATCAAATTTAAGTGAATTTGTGCTTAAAAAAGCTAAATTATCTGCCAATGGGGTGAGAAAAAAAACACTTAATTCAAAAACAAAATTCTCATCGCATTCGCAGATATTTTTGCTTCTTTCAACCACAATTTCACTTAACTTGCTCATCAAGAAAATACATCTTGATTTAAAAATTCTTATATATTTCTACTGAAAACAAGACAAAGAAAAGTAATTTTTTGCACGCAAAAAAATCAGTGCAAATCTAGTCTAGTCTAGTTTTTAGACTAAATGTATCAAATTTATGGATAAAACAAGCAAAAAAAAAAAATTTGCCAATGGGGTAAGCTAATTTTTCTTGAATTTAATGTTTAAGAAAAAATGTTCAAGATCAATATTTTTTGCTTACCCCATTTTCAGATTTTTTTGCTTGTTTTTTTCACAAAATCACTTAAATTTGATATTTTTGGTCTAAAAACTAGACTTATTTTCTTGGGTCGTTTTGCTCATCAAGAAAAAGCATCTTTATTTAAATTTTTTTTATTGAAAACAAGACAAAAATACCAAGCTTTTTTTTTTGAAAATCATTTTTTGCAATGTATGGACCATTTTCAAATTTTTTGCTGACAATGTACCAGTTTTTATATTTTTATAAAAGTCTTTTTATAAAATTTACACAGATGATTGAATTCATCAAACATGAATAGAGTACAAAAACGTATAACAGATTTGTACATAGTTGACATCTTTGTCTATTTATTATGGACTGCAGAAGGTATTTAACAAGATCCAATAATACATTACCATTGCACCACTGTGTACAGAGTTTGTGTACATACATTCTTTGTGTCCTGTGTTTCACTTCATGGATATCTTTGCATGTGACATCAAAATACACTGAGAGCCATCTTGCTGTAATGTGATGTCACGCACCGATCAGTCTGCGCAGCACAACTATTGACATCAACTTTCTGGTTCTGATGTACTTATTCACATTATTAATGCATTCTGGGTGCACAGTATGATCTCAGTCTGTGATGTAGTGGTGATGTCACAACACTGTGTGTTTAATTGACAGGTGCGTCTGGTGATCAATGAGAAAGGGCTACTGTGTGAAGAAAGAGACGTCAGTCTGCCACTCACAGAGCACAAGGAGCCTTGGTTCATGAGACTGAATTTAGGCGAGGAGGTGCCGGTTTTCATCCACGGAGACACTATTGTCAGCGACTACAACCAAATCATTGATTACATAGAGACCAACTTTGTAGGAGGTATGACTGAGCACACTACTGTAATTAATACTGTTATTTACTATACTTACCTAAAGGAAGTTGACCCAAAACCAGTAACGCGCATTACGTAATAATATTACTTTTCTGAAGTAACGAATAAAGTAACGCATTACTTTATAAATGTACACATTAATATTTGAGTTACTTTTTAAAAAAAGGTAATGCGAGGTACTTTTCAGTTTAATTAATTCAATTTAAAAATTAAATATGTACTAAATTAAACTGAACATATTAACGTAGAATTACGCACTTAGTGCGCATGAGCGGGAACAGTTTGAGTCAGAAACAGAGATGGCAGGCCAGAGCTTGAAATTTGTGCGATCATAAAAAACACCTGAAAGAGATCAAGCCTCAGCCAAGTAAGAAAAAGTAACGCAAAAGTAACTTAAAAGTAACGTAAGAGTTACTTTTCATGGAAAGTAATGAAGTAACGCAATTAGTTACTTTTTTGGGGAGTAACTAAATATTGTAATGCATTACTTTTAAAAGTAACTTTCCCCAACACTGCCCAAAACTGATGTTTTTTATCATTTACCCACCCCCATGTTGTTCCAAAAATATTATCTTCAGAAAGTGGTTTTCAGCAGAATGTCGAATACTGACAGCCTCGGTCTCCGTTCACTTTCATTGTATACAAACAGATGCGGTGGAAGTGGATGATGACTAACTGTGCATTCAGACCGCCACTGGCGAGAGCGTCAATAAAAGCTCTGGCTTCCCTGACAACGACGCTAAAGAAAAGTTGTAGTGGACGCTCTGACGCTCGAATGCATTCTCTGAACTCCTCTCAGGCCGAGGTTTCCGCCTTCCGATTGGTTGCCGGTGTTTTCTATGAGTATACGCACACCGGCGCCGCCCAGCTGTGACTCAGGAAGTTGCTCAAATCCCTGTCGCGCCACACAGCGCCACTCACATAGTTTAACATTAAAAAACATCATATTTGTCCAAAACCATTAACGATCAACATTGGCTGCTAACGTATATTTTGCATTTTGAAGTAGACGTTATCTGACGTAGCTCGCACTATTTAATGTGCACTTCCGGTTTACAATACCTCAGAGTTGTCCTAGACGCGACTCGGCGCGACGCTTAGCTGCGCGACCGGTGTGCGATCCCCTTTAAACATTCATTGATAAAAAAAGTTGATGTGTTTGAACAACACGAAACTGAATAAACACTAATAGTTTTTTTTTTGGGTGACTTGTCCCTTTATGGTCCGATTTACGTATTAGTGTTAACAATATGCAAAAGGTACAAACCACAAAGTAAGACTTATCGTCTCCAACGTAATTTTTTTTCTTTGGACTACAACAAACACACGGATTGTAGGCAACAGTTTACTTCCTGGGATTGGGGAAAAATCCTGGGATAATTCCAGCCACTTTGAACTTAGCCTGTAAGATAACTCCTATTAGCATTGCATTGTGAGCAAATCTTTCAAACATGGTAAGGAGCTTCACATTTCCGGCTGACGTTAGAGGTATTCAGGCCAATCACAACGTACAGATTAGCTGGCCAATCAGGGACACAGAGCTTTTCAAATCCATGAGTTGTGTACAAAATTTGTGTGTTTCAGGAAGACAGAAATGTGGAGTATGTACGATGTAAATGTACGATATGTGGAAAATAATGTGTTTTTTTAACCATAAACCACACAAACACATTATATTTTACCAAATACACAAAATAACGTCGTTTTTAGCAATGAAATAGGTGCTCTTTAAGACTCAGACTTCAGTGTTTCGGGGAATTAGTTTCCTGAACAAACACCATCATTCCCTTTGACAAAACACCTGATTGTACACGGTTAGGTGTGCTTTAAAGAAACTGTATAGCAATTAACGTTCTTTTACTCTCTTTATTTAATCGGTTTCCCGATTCCCTTTGTATGCACTACTAGGAGTGAAGCGTTGCTGTTGTAGTGTAATATATCTTCTCTCAAACGGCTCAGATGTGACACGGACTATGTGTTGAGTGTGGGAGGTGAAGTGTTTTCACTGATCCATTTAAAAAACTCTGTTCTTGATCTAAGCTCAGTCAAGTGGTAAAATCCGAGTTAGATCGGCATATATCAGTGGCCTTTAAAAATCTTAAGTGGATTTTTCTGAATGGTCAAGAAATGGTCCCTAGCTGTCACTGGTGTGGTACCCTTTCAAAACCTACACCTTTATCATTTACGGAATTTATATTAGCACCTCAGAGGTAGACATTGGTACAAGAGACAGGGGCGTTGCACAAGATCTCGGGCCCTATGCATAGGAAGTCCTGATGGGCCCCCATGCCCCACCCCCAAATTATATTCTAGACTTTTCAAGGGCCCTCTCTTCCTTTGGGGCCCTGGTAATCAGTACTGGTTTTACCCCCAGTCCGACGCCCCTGACAAGAGAGGCCATATACATATTAGTACCAATTGTACACATATCTGTACCTAAATAAATGGTACATATTAGGACCTTTTAAAGAGCTGTCCTAGTGACAGCTGGGGACCATTTTTGACCATTTTTTCGGACAGAGTATTTTACATTTCACAATTACCCAAATTTATAAGTTATACAGATTGTGTAAAACATATGCTTTATTTTAAGGTTCAGTGACAAAAACGGTTTGGCAAGATGAGAATTTCAAAAATCTTTTTAAAAAACTTGTTTTAAAAGCATGTTTATTTCAATATTTATTTCAATATTTATTTCAAAATTACATTTGCAATTTACTCAATTTTTTAAGGTAAGTGGTTGCAATCAATTTATTTAAGCTACATTTAAACAAAAATTGTTTATTTTTTAATTTATTTTACTAATCTTTTTTTGTTTAAATGTAGCTTAAATAAATTGATTGCAACCATTTACCTTAAAAAATTAAGTAAATTAAATGAATAATTTTTTCAGTGTATGGTGATGCACGATTCCCCAGGTCCCATTTATCTTTTTGTAGCGTGTACCTTGTAAATCTTATCATATTACACTAAACTAGATGATTATATTTTATTCCACATTTTTTTATGAATATATTTATATTTTCATTTAAAAAAATACTAGTTACACCAATTGACACAGACCGGTTACACCACATTGACATTTTTTGCAATTATCCCCCAAATATTCTTTCAAAATGAAATAAAACCATTTACACTTGGTCCTCAAAAAAGAGAATGTTATCTGCAAATTTATTTTGAAATTTCAACTCTTTTACATTTAATTAAACCATGCGAACACAAAATAATTAACTTTCAAATTTTTATCAAATGAGATTTGTAATGAAGTTTGGGGTGTTGGAGCTGATGTCCTCACATTTTATTTTTTAACCATTGTTGTGTCAAATATAAACATTTTCTGGGTTAATTTAAACCAAGTGTTGGGTTTGTCACTTTTTGACCCAATAAAAATGACATACACTGAAAAAAATTATTCATTCAATTTACTCAATTGCTTTTTAGGTAAGTGGTTGCAATCAATTTATTTAAGCTACATTTAAACAAAAATTATTTATTTTTTAATTTATTTTACTAATCTTTTTTGTTTAAATGTAGCTTAAATAAATTGATTGCAACCATTTACCTTAAAAAATTAAGTAAATTAAATTAATAATTTTTTCAGTGTATGGTGATGCACGATTCCCCAGGTCCCATTTATCTTTTTGTAGCGTGTACCTTGTAAATCTTATCATATTACACTAAACTAGATGATTATATTTTATTCCACATTTTTTTATGAATATATTTATATTTTAATTAAAAAAAATACTAGTTACACCAATTGACACAGACCGGTTACACCACATTGACATTTTTTGCAATTATCCCCCAAATATTCTTTCAAAATGAAATAAAACCATTTACACTTGGTCCTCAAAAAAGAGAATGTTATCTGCAAATTTATTTTGAAATTTCAACTCTTTTACATTTAATTAAACCATGCGGACACAAAATAATTAACTTTCAAATTTTTATCAAATGAGATTTGTAATGAAGTTTGGGGTGTTGGAGCTGATGTCCTCACATTTTATTTTTTAACCATTGTTGTGTCAAATATAAACATTTTCTGGGTTAATTTAAACCAAGTGTTGGGTTTGTCACTTTTTGACCCAATAAAAATGACATACACTGAAAAAAATGATTCATTCAATTTACTCAATTGCTTTTTAGGTAAGTGGTTGCAATCAATTTATTTAAGCTACATTTAAACAAAAATTATTTATTTTTTAATTTATTTTACTAATCTTTTTGTTT
Organism: Paramisgurnus dabryanus; assembly: GCF_030506205.2. Classification (NCBI taxonomy): domain Eukaryota; kingdom Metazoa; phylum Chordata; class Actinopteri; order Cypriniformes; family Cobitidae; genus Paramisgurnus; species Paramisgurnus dabryanus. The sequence goes on from NC_133357.1 coordinate 2,827,359, forward strand.
AAATGTAGCTTAAATAAATTGATTGCAACCATTTACCTTAAAAAAATTCAAATTCTTTAAATACTGTTCTGCAAGCTTTCTAGTAAAACATAAAACGTAAACAATTTGCATGAGATTTACGGTTAGATTTGTCATGTCCTTCTGTTGTGGATACTGTTCATAGATTTATGTTCAAAGAGACAGATTGTTAAAATGCTTGTTCACACTCTTTTAATGCTGGACGTTTTGCTTTTGGCCAACCTGAATTACAGTAGCCGTCCCCAGCTTTGATTTATAATGAAGCCGGGCAGATTGGATGGTGGTAATGCCCACAGATAAAGCAGGCTTTCATGTAGGGCATTAAATAAGACACATCATCTGTGTGTAATACAGATACCGATTTTTGAACTGTGATACTATGTCAATTCTGGAGCTGTCACTGGGGCATATTTTGTACCTCAAAGATACCTCAATGGTACATATTAAGACTTTTTTAAAGGGTACCGTCCCAGTGACAGCTTAAGTACATTTTTCTGACAATGCAGGCATTTGTATTCAAGCTCACATGCACTCCATGCATTTCCTGTGACCCCCTCACCCCTGAGTTGCAAGCACCATGTTTTATGCTTTAAGGAACATGCATACAGTGTTGTGTGTGTAATTTGTGATGTATTTGGGCTTAGAGATGCATTTTAGGGTCCAGCGTATGCATAAATTGATCGTTCGCAGTCAGCTAAGAGCTGCAGGTCTGATAAGCGATTAGTCAGCTTGTTAAAGTTCAGCCAGGTGCTGCCCTGCTATCTTGTGGGTACAGACAATGCAATGCATTATGGGATACCCCTTCAAAACATTGCTGACCTTTTCCAGGAACACCAGGCCTAATATTAGCAGGCATGACAGCCTTTGTCTTCACTTTTGTTTTTTATGAAATACTGACTGAACAGTTTAAATACAGTAAGTCATGAATAACTAATCTTATAGCATGCTAAAGAGTAATACGTTTGTTTAGATATATTTAAATAGAGATCTTCACCTTATGGGTAATTCACAGTGTAAAGGAGTTGCAAGCTTATTATTGCAGGGATTATAAGATTAAATGAATGCTGTAAATATTGTCCACTTTTTGACAAATGACTGACACCCAAAACCGTGCAGTATACTGTATAAAGTGATAGTGGTGATTTTGGACACACAGCTATGGCCTTTCTTTGTATGTTTTTGTCTTTTAGACACAATACCTCAGCTGAATGCTGATGAAGGCACACCCATGTATGCAAGAATAAAGCAGTACCGGGATCTGCTAGATGGGCTGCCCATGGATGCTTACACACACGGTTGCATCCTACATCCTGAACTGACAACCGACTCCATGATCCCAAAGTATGCCACTGCTGAAATACGTAGTAAGTGCATCTCTGAGTATAAGCATTTATGCGTACTAGAGACAACGGGGCAGATTGAGAATAGTTTTATCCTCCGTATGGGGCAAGTTGTTACGTTTTAAAGCTTGCTATAGAGTTTTCTGCTAATTTACAAAGCAAATAAGCACAAGGTCACAAAAAATATAATTTAAACAAGAAAAATGTGACAATTTGGTCCAACCGGACATTTATGTAAATAAAGGTTACAGTAAAATTAGCTTTTATTCTGTGTGTTGTACTGTTGCCAGTATAGTTTTATTGCCCCTTACAGAGTGAACTATTCCCTATCTGCCCCGTATATACTGCGTTACACAGCAAATAAGCACAAGGTCACAAAAAATATAATTTAAACAAGAAAAATGTGACAATTTGGTCCAACTGGACATTTATGTAAATAAAGGTTACAGTAAAATTAGCTTTTATTCTGTGTGTTTTACTGTTGCCAGTATAGTTTTATTGCCCCATACAGAGTAAACTATTCCCAATCTGCCCCGTATATACTGCGTTACACAGCAAATAAGCACAAGGTCAAAAGATATATAATTTAAACGACAAAAATGTGACAATTTGGTCCAACCGGACATTTATGTAAATAAAGGTTTACAGTAAAATTAGCTTCTATTGTGTGTCTTACTGTTGCCAGTATAGTTTTATTGCCCAATACAGAGTGAACTATTCCCAATCTGCCCCGTATATACTGAGTTACACAGCAAATAAGCACAAGGTCACAAAAAATATAATTTAAACGGCAAAAATGTGACAATTTGGTCCAACCGGACATTTATGTAAATAAAGGTTACAGTAAAATTAGCTTTTATTCTGTGTGTTTTACTGTTGCCAGTATAGTTTTATTGCCCAATACAGAGTGAACTATTCCCAATCTGCCCCGTATATACTGCGTTACACAGCAAATAAGCACAAGGTCACAAAAAAGATATAATTTAAACAACAAAAATGTGACAATTTGGTCCAACTGGACATTTATGTAAATAAAGGTTACAGTAAAATTAGCTTTTATTCTGTGTGTTTTACTGTTGCCAGTATAGTTTTATTGCCCAATACAGAGTGAACTATTCCCAATCTGCCCCGTATATACTGCGTTACACAGCAAATAAGCACAAGGTCACAAAAAATATATAATTTAAACAACAAAAATGTGACAATTTGGTCCAACTGGACATTAATGTAAATAAAGGTTACAGTAAAATTAGCTTTTATTCTGTGTGTTTTACTGTTGCCAGTATAGTTTTACTGTGTTTAATTGTTTATAAAAAAGCTATAGCAAAAATATAATGACCATTTTCCTTTGTGGAATACAGTTTATGAACTTCAGTATTTGATTTTTCACATAATCTGCTCAGTCTGAGAATTTCTTTATTCCTCATTGTGAAAAACTGAAAAGCAAATCGCAACCTCAGATGTTGACTGTAAAATGACACGACATCCTTGTCACGCTAAACTGCTCAAACATTGGCCCATTTGTGCAATTCATCGATATTAGATCTGCACCGCTTGCTTATTACGCAATGTGTCAGTTTGAAGTAAAGCTTATTCAGACAAATTAATGCAAGAGATGTCATCGAAATGCATCATACAGTAATTGCAAATAAATCTCTGTTATGGTGCACTTGGAAGGAATCCATTTAGCCGGTTGATTTTTATCGTAAATTTTTTTTTTATCGTACAATTAAAATCTTGAATTGCTTGTCAGGAACATTTAAACAATGTTTTAAGTAGTGCCTGTTTACCACAATATTGCATAATTACATAATTCATGATGATGCTACAAGACTTAGATATCAACTATGATGTGAATATGAAATGTCTGTTTGGGATTTTTCTCTCAGGACATTTGGCAAATGCAGCATCTGAACTGATGAAGTTGGACCACGAAGAACCTCAGCTGACAGAACCATACCTCTCCAAGCAGAAAAAACTCATGGTTAGTCAACAGTAAAGACTTTATTTTACTATTGGCACGACAAAATCATTTTCGGAAATATTGTGAGAGTTCCTGTAGCACTATTGGTAGAGCATTGTGTTAGCAGTGCAAAAGTCATATGTTTAATTCCCAGGGAACACACATACTGATCAAATGTGAGCGACTGTGAGTCGCTTGAAGTAAATCATCTGCCAAATGCTTAAATAATGTTGCAGTCATAATTAAATCTTAAAAGGAAATTGGATGTGGACGCCTTCCTTAACTTAAACCTTTATATTTTTAGGCAAAGATCTTGGACCATGACAATGTGAACTACCTGAAGAAAATCCTTGGTGAGTTGGCCATGGTACTAGACCAAGTAGAGGCGGAGCTGGAGAAAAGAAAACTGGAATATCAAGGTACGTGTTGAGTCAATAATTTTTGCTAACCAAAACTATTTCGGTTTTCAAGACCAACTTGAGCAATATGTAAAAATATATTAATGAATAACATGACTCTGGACCACCATTTTCTTGCATACATTATCTGAAAGCTGAACAAATAAGCTTTCCATTGATGTTTGGGATATGATGTAATGAGATGTCAATAATTGTCTGAGATACAATTATTTGATAACTTGGAATCTGAGGGTGCAAAACAATTGAAATATTGAGAATATCGCCTTTAAAATCGTCCATAATGAAGTCCTTAGCAGCACCTATTACTATTGACAAATGTATTGGAAATGTCCAAAATATTTACATGGAACATGGATCTTTAATATAAATACTGGATTATCCATAATCATTTTTGGAATAAAAATGTATAATTTTGACCCATACAAAAATCTATTGCCACTAATTTACCCATGCGACTTATGACTGGTTTTCAGGTCCAGGGTCACAAATATATTCAATTTACATGTATATAAGTTATTAAATTATAGGAATATTGAATTGTGATGTCATATTGTCATATTCACTTTTTTGAAAAGTTGCCTGCCTTTTTTGTGATTTTCACAAAATGCCTTTCAGGAAAATTTTCTTCTAAAAATATACAAATATACAAATATATCAAATGAAAGAACAGACCCTCTGCTTTCAATCAAACAATAAACAATCAAAACATAGGGAATTTTTTTCATCCTATCTATATTTTTCTCTGCTTATAAACTCTTAAATATGAGTATTTTTCTTTAAAAATTATTTTTAGCAAAAAGTTGAAATAATTGCATTTTTGTGAAGGAATTTTGTTAGAGATCAGATTCAGAACGATTCTCAAAACATACACACAGTTTAAAATTAGTAAATCATTTTTTGCTTCAGTTTTTTATAAATTGGGTAAGTGCACCATCTAGTGGATAATCGCAGGATTAAAGATTACCATAAAACCTTTTTATGCAAATGTTTTCTCTTAAAGGCATGATCTCTAAAAGCTAATGTTGATATTTGAAATCACCTAAACAAACACCCATACCTCGATAGATTCTGGACCTTCTTTTGATAGATCTGCCCCACACAAACGCAACCCAGACAATGATGTTGTTTAGTAGACACGCACCTTACTGCTGATTGGCTACTAGTGTACTAGTCGGCCCAACTCCCTTTCCCAAAGCGTTTTTCAGAAAACGTGCACTCCGCCTTTAATTGACAAGATAACTCGTCAATGGCAGGGAAAGAGTTAACAACAAAACACTGCCAGTTGTTTCCAAGTAAAAACTCATGAGGTATTCTTACTTTTTTATTACTACAATTTTACATAATTTTACTTTTAAATTACATGTTTTCTAAAACAGTTATTAACATATGACTGAACCAAATAACATTTTTACTAACTTTCAGTAAAAATACTGTATACTGTAAAAAAAAAACTATTCAGTATTTTTTTTTAGAGCTGAAATCGTTCTGCTTGGTATTCCGGTATAACTTCACATTGTCTTTTCATTTCTTCCCAGGTCAAAAGTGTGAATTATGGCTTTGTGGACCTACTTTTACACTAGCTGATATTTGTCTCGGAGCCACATTGCACAGGCTCAAGTTCTTGGGACTCTCAAAGAAATACTGGGAAGATGGGAGCCGGGCAAACATCCAGTCTTTTTTCGAACGTGTGCAGAAGCGCTACGCTTTCCGCAAGGTATTGGGGGACGTCCACACGACCCTGCTGTCTGCGGTTCTACCCAATGCTTTCCGAATGGTAAAAAAGAAGCCTCCGTCATTCTTTGGGGCATCTTTCCTAATGGGGTCTCTCGGGGGAATGGGTTATTTTGCCTATTGGTTTTTAAAAAAGAAATACATGTAGTGAATGTGCTCTTGTAGTATTTTGTGTCTGTGTATCTGTGTGATGATGTTTGAACTTTTGGGTAACACTGTTTTACGAGAACAGGAGAACAAGAAAACGTACGGAGATAAACACTACAATGTACTTGGGTGAATAATTATAGCAAATATATATGAACATTCCAAAATTAGGAATTCTACTTAACATCACGTTTTCCGACAATGAATGCCTTCATGGCGGTATTTTGTTTGCTTATAATTTGTTTCGTTGTTTTTCCCATATAGGACACCTGTAACTCGATTTGGTGGTATAGCACAATGGCCAAAATAAACAAAGTATATTATAAACGTAAAGCCCAAAAATAGTTTATTTTTTTATAGTTATCCATCTATGGACAGTTGTAGGATTTCCATTTAAGCCATTTAAATGAGAAATTGAACACAGCACGGGCAAACAAGGTCATTTTCACAAACCACCTCTGCACAGGTTTAATATTGGTGCTTTTTTGCAATATAACACACGAGTGTTCCTGTAGCTCAGTTGGTAAACTTTTAAAATTAAAGGTGCCATAGAAGAACCATTTCTGGCCGATTGGTTCCATAAAGAACCGTTGACATCGAAGTATCTTTCTGTTTCCAAAATGGCTCTTGGTAGTGAAAACGGTTCTTTATAAAGAAAAATAAAAGTTTGACTGAATGGTTGAGGAATTGAAAAAAATGGTTCTTCTATAGCATCGCTTTGAAGAACCTATAAGGAATAATTGACGACCGGCCGTTGAATTATTAGAAAAGGATTCACACCCAAGGTGGTATTTACAGCGGGTGTGCATAATTTTCAAATAATTCATACTACTGGAAGTCAATTATTCCGCTTATACCACAAGACATTGCTCTGGTGGTTATTTTAAACATTTAACAGGTTAGGTGTGCATATATCGAAAAATAATGCATACCCATTGAACATTTTTCAACCAATCACAATAAAGCATTTAACAGCCCTGTGGTATAATTATTTTTAAAGCATTGTGCTGGCAGCACAGGGGGATTGATCCCCAGGGAACACACATATTGATAAACCAATGTAAGGATAGCAAGCATTGTAAGCTTTGCTTTGGATAAAAGCGTCTGCCAAATCTTACCAAGAAAGCAAACAAGAGTTTTAGAAATGACTAAAGAATGTGTTCCTCATATGAGACTGCCAATTTGAGAATAATTTTTATTTGTTTGTATTATTTTGAAATTGTGTTTTTATCTTAGTTATTACTGAAAACATCCACGAGTCTACTGAGCCACAGGTTGTACTTCCTACAAATAGGTGGTGATGGGGAAACCTTAGAGTTTCAGCTCTGAGTGTAAGAGATGAAATCAAATACATCTCAAATTCTATAAAAACTACACTAGATCTGTAATAAAAAACGAATGTCTACCTACACTAGTACATCTATTTTTTTTCAAGCATGCCACTTTACAATGCAAACACTTTACAATAAAGTTATTGATAATGCATTAGCTAACATGAACTATACTTATACAGCATTTATTAATCTTGCTTCATGTTAATTTTAGCATTTACTAATATATTATTTAAATCAAACTTTTAAACTTTAATGCACCATTAACTAACATGAATAACTATATTTACATTAACATGAATTAATAAATGCTGAAAATCTATTGTTCATGTTAGTTAAGCCATCTACTTTTATTAATACAACCTTATTGTAAAGTGTTACCAGTTTATTTTTTAATGAACACTTTTTTTAACGTTTAGATTTTTTTCAATATTGTTTAAAGAGAAAAACAATCTTTCATGTAGATTTAATATAATTTGATTGACGAAAAACTGTGAGAAACCATTAAATGTTTATCATAAACACAATATATCTGAAATATTATATACTATATAAATTCACCCACCTAAACATACAAGCCATATACAGCCGTGTAGATATCAGCTAGTTTCATTTTACTTGTTTTCAATACACAAAAATTAATTGTACATTGTCTGAGATGAATATTTCAATACATTTTACGGGATATAAGAGAGAAATCTGATTTAGAAAAACTTCATGTTGTGTTGGAGGTTTATCTAAATCGGAAAGACTGGACGTAAATACATGAAAACTATATTAATGTCTGTGGTCATTAGACTTCACAATAGATTGTTTTCATTTAAGATTATTTATTTTTATATTCTCAAAAGATGCTTTTTAATGTTTGTTCATTAGCCTTAATCTATTCAGTTGCCATCAATTTCAATAAAAGACAATGCTTACCATTACTTGAATGTATGGTCAGTTGTAGTAGATACTGTAGATGTTAGATGTTATAACATTTGTATGATTTTTTACTGTTCTGAAAAGAAAATCCAACAAATTCACGAAATGAACACAATGTGTTTATTCAGAAAAACTCCCCAACACATAATTATGACAATATGGTATATTTAAATTCGATTTGTTGTACATCCATCTTAATTTAAGTGGCAAATCTCCAAACCCATTTTAATTTCAAACATCTGGTCTTTAGTTGATGGCTGGAATGCAAATGCATTTAAAATGATGCTTTTTTATTAGTCATTGTCTGGAATAATCTCAAGTCCTTGCAGTTTTGGCTTAAAGTAAAAATATTAAAGAACAGATTACAAGGACTTGACCTGTTTAACTAACAATGAAATAAGGAAATAAACATAAATGCAATTGTTTAACCAAGTCAGCTATTAAAAAGAAAACTATATCAAACACTCTTTCTCACTGTGATCATCCAGCGTTCATCTCTGCCCTACTCATATTTCTCCATCTAATTTGGTTCCCTCTAGTCTCAAGTCCGCATCATTCCTGCCCACAGTGAAAAGGCTGACCACAGCGAGCAGAGCAGCCAACATCATCACCGCACAGCCTGCAAACATGTGTCTGGTGCCACCCCCGGCCTCGCCCGCACCTGCGCCAGAAACCTCCCCGTGCAGAGCCAGCAACCCGAGGCAAGCCAGGAGGTGTAGGGGCAAACGAAACCATGCCAACACCACGGCTCTCCTCTCCACTGGGATCACGCGGCCCTGGAGAAAACTCACCGCTGGGAAATAAAGCCCACAGGCGAGTTCCAGGAGGAGAAATGCCAGAAGAGATTCCCTTGGACGGGGCTGGCCGGGCACGGTGGAGAACGTCAACATGAAGAAGGAGAAGAAAGCCAGTAGGACCGCCAAGCAGAGCAGATGACCGGGTTGGAGTCGATAGGGGGCTGATGTGGCTAGCCGAAAAAGCGTGGAGCCAGCCATACTGGCGGCCATCAGACAGGAGAAGACAATTCCGAGTGGAGGGCCGTGTGGGTCCAGCACAGGGGTCCAAAGAAAGACAAAAATATAAAGGACGCTTTCGAAGAGCGCCTGAACGCCGCCCAAAAGCATAACGCGGCGGTCTGACAGCAAGCAGCGAAGACCCTCCAAACATCCTCGCCAGAAACGCGCCCGAGCTGATGTTTGCAACTTAGGCCCGTTTATAGGGTTTAAAAGGGGGGTGCTCTTGTCTCCACGTGCACCCTCCGAGCTCTCCTCTCGACCCCAGTCGAACATCACAAACCAGCCGCAGATGGCAAGACTCGGGATAGCCAGGAGAAACGGAGCTACTGGTCCCAGCCCGAGCCATTCTGCAAACAGGTTTGCCACCAACCCGGCGGCAACCGCCAGGGCGTGGTTCCAGCTTGCAACTTTAGTAAACGTAACAGGAATCCATTCTTTGGGAAAGTCATGAACCTCGGTGTGACCATGCACATACCAGGCCTCAAAGGTGGTGGTCAGAAGGGAGGTGGACAGTCCTCCTAAAACACGGCCTAGGATGAGCATGAAATAGTCCCGTGATAACTTAGTAAAGCAGCAGATTGAATAAGCCACACAGAAGAGGACACAAGTCTGTCTTCGACCCAGAAACTGAGGCAGCCATCCGGCCACCGGAGCAAAGAGGACACAGGAACCAAGGCCACATACGTACAGGATGGCAATCTGAGATTCCAGGAAGTTATAATGGCGATACAGTTTATAAAGGTACGGTCCTTGTAACCAGTCTGCCCAAAGGGCAAGGAGGTACACTTTCAGAAAGATGTTCTGGAAGCGTCTGAATGCTGGATTGGCGACCGCCGTCTGTGTGGTTTGGGACGAGGTGAGTCGACGGGCCGTGATTTCTAAAACCACACATAGTCCAACCAATACGATGAACGCCAGGTATGCTGTCACAAACATGATGGGGATAAAATATCTTCAGGTGTGCATTAACTCCTTAATAACCCTTAATGATGGATCATCCTCCTTTAAAAGACTTTGCCCCAATTGCATTTATGGTTCACCTGCAAAAAAGACAAATCAATATTAGAAATAATAACATAATAAGAGCATAACATGACATATTTGTCAATCTAGAAGTGACATTAATTATAATAAAATGTAAAACGAAATATATTTAATGAATAATAAAAATGTAAATAATAAACTGATGGATAAGCCATGTGATCAATACATAACATACATAGAAATAAACACATCTTCTAAATAAATAATAAAAAGACATATTTATATTTTTATATTTTTATATTATTATATTAAATTATAATAAAATGTAAAATGAAATATATTTAATAAATAATAAAAATATAAATAATAAACTGCTGGATAAGCCCTACAACTTCTAAATAAAGCCATGTGATCAATACATAACGTAAATAGAAATAAACACATCTCCTTAATAAATAAAAAAATACATATGTTTAAAATACTTTTATATAATATAAATATCTATAAATCTTTTTGTATCTCATAGGTTCAACATGACTTGGTAGGGGTGTAGTTATACTAGGCTTCAAAATCCGTAACTCTGTGGTTAAAAAACAAAACTACACATACCTTACTCTTAACATTCTCCTCTCCGCTGGAATTAAAGGCAAAACCCTTTTCCATTTCATAACTTAAGGGGGTTAAAAAGCACAAAACCAGTAAATTTCGCTTATCTGCGCTACAATATCCGTGTATGTTTCCGGGTTATTTAAACGTGATGACGCAAAACATATGTAGGACGTGTTGTACTTGGCTTCTGAATATTAATTACGCATGAATGCGCTCTGCTAGCAGATATGATCTGATTGGCTACGCGGGAGACGTTAGCGCTGGACAACTGACGAATTAACCAATGAAAAAAATGTCTTATGAATATTGATCGAGTTTCGTGCACAGACGCTGTTTAACGAAGGTTACCGCCCAATGCTGGATAATCGTTCTGCTTTGATGTATTCGTGTTTGTAAGTAGTTTTGAATAAAACGTCTGCTGCTAATACATAAATATAAAAAGGGTAAGTGTAACTTTAGCACGACTGAATATAGATAGTTATATTAGGTATGCCTCTGTAGTCTGCCATCTTTCACATCTGCGCCACCGCGAGCGGCCACAGGATGTCCCTGTGACGCCGCACATATTTTAATGTACCACACTGCAGTGCAATATAATATAAAAAGCGCCTACTAATTATTTAAACATTTACAAGAGTCAACATATATACCCTTATACGTATTTATTCATCCTGTTATAAAGAAATATGAACTCGCCTGGCTTTAAAATAAATTACAACTGAGTCTATGTGACAACGAAAACGTGACTGACAGTTTTAGGCCAATGCAATTTTTTATTTTTATTTTTTGCTGAAAAACTACTGAGAAAAAAACATGAAAGGATTGCACTGGCTATATAGTTATAAGCTTGATATCTTTAATATTGACTAAGGTCATGTCAAAGATTGAAATCAAACTTCGATGCTCCCATTCTCATCATTAGATTATGATACTTTAGGCTGGTTTTTACAGACAATATATGATCAATGTCACAAATCTGCCTAGGCATAAATAAATCTACACAGGTAAATGTCACTTTAGCACGACTGAATTAATATTCATATAAAGTGTGCCCCTTCCATCATTAGATTCGAAACTGCGCTTCCGCAAGTGGCCACAGGATGTCACTATAACGCCATTTGCTACCGCACTGCAGTACAATATAATATACCACGATATTATAGCGACACAAATTTAAGTCTTATTGTTTTTAACATGTTAAAAGTAATTTCAATGAAAAAAATATTATTATACTTCACATTTTTTATTTATATGCGCTTTCTTTTGTAAGTCGCTTTAGATGCGTATCTGCTAAATAATGAATAAATGTAAATGTGCTTATTTGATACATTATTAAAAGATGCACAGAAGACAAGATAGATAATCTTATATTTATATTGCTTCTACAGAAGAAAACAATTTACAAAATATACATTACTATATGATTAACATCATTTCAACAACCATAAGTCAATGGATAAAAGCAGGCCTTCTTGATGAAGGTCCTGTGGGTCTCTGCTGGTGCTAAAAAGTTCAGGGCCTTTCTCTCAATGCACAGCTATACAGTCCACTGCTTACAAGGCACCAAATGCACCATCTCCGTCAATAACGTCCCACATCCTGCGATCATCCAATGATAATGTCATTTTGCAATGTTTACAGTAAGAAAACCACAAGAAAAACTATAAAACATGCGTAGGAGAATGTTTGCTGGTTTTGTATATACTCATAGAGAAGTACAGGTGGTAATATACTTGAAATACAGTATTGTGATAATGATATAAAATGCAAATGAACAAATATGATGCTTGCATTATCTATTTCCAAACGTGAAATGACATTTAAAACCATTTGCTTGTTTCTTTGTAACTTTTTAAACAACTTAAATGGTAAAGTGATCTTGTAGATACAGTACATTTTGTGTACATTTAACACTCACAGATGAAGTTTGTATTCAATCTAACTGCATATATGATATCTATGGCATATGTACACGGTATTCAGTCCCTTTCTTAAACACATAGGCACATACACTCACACATCCGGCTTAAAATGGTCCCTAAAATTATCCTACTGTATACATCGTGTTCGTGCTGACTAAACACTCTGTGCTTAAATTGCAGACGGCGGTACAAAGGAATGACCCGTTTTTGGTCAATGGTTCAAAGTTCAGCGGTAAGCTTATTTATGATATGACTGGCATTGCTTCCTCTGTGATAAATATAAACATCAATGCTTTTGAGGCTAGCTGAATGGAAGGACAGAGGATACGTGGCCAATGCCTGTATGCATACGATCCGTAAAAGCTCAAATGGAGATAAAGTCTTATTTTGATCTTGCTGAGAGCATCTGTTTGTCATGTTCCTTATCTTTAAGAACTTGCTCAACACCGTTTTTCCTCTTGATAAAAGTCAGTAAGCCGTTACTGGCCAGGGTTGAGTGGCAGCTGTATCGACCAATTGGAAGAGCTCAAGGGTCGATGCGGAAGGCCAGCAACTTGTCGGAGTGAAGGCTGTTGAGGGTACGCAGATCTGGCAGACGCAGGAGCAGCTTGGAAAAGAGCGAGTTGTCGTCAGGGCGACGGCGGGTCACTAGGGTGCGCAACGCCTGGATGAGGCTCTCCTGCAATTGTTCAACAGCCACTGCATCCGAAATGCCAGAGCAATCTGTGGATCGATACATAAATATTGTATTGTTATTACAACTGCAAAAAAACTCTAGAGAAGCTAATGTGCAAGATATTTATAATATGATGATGTTTGAATGGTGAAGCAGATTGCTATGTTGTTGCTAGGGTGTACAGGATGGTTACTGTGTGGTTACATCGCAAATAATACAATTTTGTTGTCCTTACCTGCAGAAACCAAAACCACGGCCATAAAAAGCGCCATCTCATCCGACTCCAGACCAAGAGAGCACAACTTCGAACTAAACTCAAACATGGCATTCAGCAAGGAGCCCATGCCCAGGCCCCTAAGAGTCGCCAGAGGGTACGTCTGCCCGTTTAGAAACGTTACAGTTCGTTCCTTATAGTTGAATAGTGAGCAAAACCTCACCATAAGCACCTGCGAGACAAAATAAGATAGGGAATAAAACTAAATGTAACATTTGTCCACATACATTACTGTGCAAAAGATATAGGCCACCACCAGCTTCATATTTATTTTTTACTCTCTTTATTAACTCTTTCCCAACCATCTTGTCAATTAAGAGAAAACGCTTTCATGCCAATAAGAAGTTTTTACACTGCAAAAAATTTTTTTTCAAGAAAATAAATTCTTAGAATTTTTGTCTGGTTTTCAGTAAAAAAAAATCAAGTTTTCTTGATGAGCAAAACGACCCAAAAAAATAAGTCTAGATTTAAGACCAAAAATATAAAATTTAAGTGATTTTGTGCATAAAACAAGCAACTTTTCTTGAATTTACTGTTTAAGAATTTTTTTCAAATGTTGCATACATGTTGGTTTTGCTTGTTTTATGCACAAAATCACTTAAATTTGATATTTGTGGTCTAAAAACTAGACTTATTTTCTTGGGTCGTTTTGTTTATCAAGAAAAAGAATCCTAATTTAAGTTCATTTAAGTAAATTCTTTAGATATTTTTACTGAAAACAAGACAAAAATACTAAAATTTTCTTTTCTTGAAAATCATTTTTTGCAGTGTATGGCAATCCCTATTTCCGCTATTATCCACTAGGTGGCACTCTTACCCAACGTATAAAACACTGAAGCATCCACTGATCCAAAAACAGTTAATACTCTGTGTATGTTTTGATCATCGTTCTGAATGTAATCTCTAACAAAAGTCTTACACAAAGTCTTTGATTTTCAAGAAATAAAATTCTTAGTATTTTTGTCTTATTTTCAGTAAAAATATCAAATAATTCTTAAATTAAGAAGCTTTTTCTTGATGAGCAAAACGACCCAAGAAAATAAGTCTAGTTTTTAGACCAAAAATATCAAATGTAAGTGATTTTGTGCAACAAAAAAAAAAAGCAAAAAAATCTGCCAATGGGGCAAGCAAAAAAATCTTGAACATTTTTCTTAAACACTAAATTCAAGAAAAATTCAAGAAAAATTAGTTACCCCATTGGCAGATTTTTTTGCTTGTTTTATGCACAAAATCACTTACATTTTTGGTCTAAAAACTAGACTAATTTTCTTGGGTCGTTTTGCCCATCAAGAAAAACATCTTAATGTAAGAATTTTTAGAAAATTTTACTGTAAACAAGACAAAAATGGTAAGATTTTTTTCTTGAAAATCATTGTTTGCAGTGCTTTTTGCTCAAAGGTTGTTTATTTTTGAAGAAACATACCCATATTCGAGAGGCGATAAAAAGATAACAAATGAAGATAGGATGAAATGTTTTTTGTTTGTTTGTTTGAAAGGAGAGGGTATTTTATTTAATTTGATATATTGCATGTTATATATTTAAAATAGAAAATTTTCTAAAAGGTATTAAACTTTTGTGAAAATCATAAAAATTCTGGCGCTGGATGGCAACTTTTTTAAGATGATGGCAGGTAAAGAGTTAAGATACAAACATAAAACACAGGAAATAAGCACAATTTTCAGAACAAAATGGCAACTTCAGGCAAAAGTCAGTATTTAAGTGTTGACCTCATTTGAGGAAATTAAAGTCCTGAAGTCATGAGATTAGAATTAGAAATTAGGATTTCATTTAATTTAGGTTTAAGAGAGCCTGCATGATTTTTAATACCGTTTACAAATTTCCTATTTTATTCTAATAAAGAGACTGAGAAATCATTATATATGTTTAGTATTCCATTGCAAAAACAACAAATCTAATGGTGGCATGCAAGTAAAATATAACTCTATAAAGAATGTTGCTCTTTTCCATACAATAAAAAGTCAACATCTATACTAGGGATGCATAACAATTAATCGCGATTAATATATTGTAGAATAAAAGTTTTTGTTTACATCATATATGTGTGTGTGAACTGTGTATAATAATTATGTATATATAAATATGCACACCAGTTGCATGTATAATTTTAAGAAAAATAAATAAATTTATATATTAAGTTTTATATTTATATATAATATAATTTAAACCTAAATATACAAATGCATATAAAAATTTCTTAAATATATACATGCATGTGTGCATATTTATATATACATAATTATACACAGTTCACACACACATAAGTGATGTAAACAAAAACTTTTATTCTGCTATAGATTAATCGCGATTAATCGTTATGCATGCCTAATTGTAACCTTCAACATTCATTGTACAAAAAAGCTCTCCTCTTGTGTTACATGGAAGAACCCTTAAACACTTTTTAGTGCTTTTACAAATAATTTAAACGGGAGAAGAGTAATGAGGAGTGTGTAATCACCTGGAAAGTTCCTGCCTTCAGCAACATGACTTGGTCATGTTGGCAAAGCTCTTGAAAGCCTGGTATGCCCTTCGCAAACTCCACCACTTCACGAACAGCTGGGGTGAAGCACTGCGAGAAAGATTCCCACACCTGCTGACTGGAGACGCCAGGTGCTGACACGGGGCATGCGTTCAACGGACAGGCCTATGAAAAAGAGTTTTATTACCACAGTGTAACCGGCTTGCATGCTCTTTACGAGAGTGTAATTCATTGATCTATTCCTTTATTACGATCTAAAATCCCATTAGCTTCAAATGACCCCACACAGACCCCCGTAAAAGTAATATTAAAGTTAGATATAATATATATATAATGAAACACTATCGTGAGATATATTCCTCACCAGCACTTTGGAGCCAATGGGTAGCTTGAACGGACACGAGGTCTGGCTTTGGGACTCGCCAACCGGGTAGCTGTTATAGTTGGAAAGAGTGGGTTCTGATTGGCTGTGATTTTGATTGAACGAAGGAGCGTAGCTGTACCGATTGTTGTCCATCAGTGAGACTGGGCACTTGCTCTCGGTAGGAGACGAAACCTGGCAGCGAAAACTTTCCTGGGTGGCCGAATGATACCCCGGATGAGGGTTAGCGTGAGGATAGTTGGTTTCCTGAGATGGATTGTTTTGAAAGGGGCTTGATCTGCTGCTGGTATTGACGTTGCCTGATCTTTTGTTCATGTGGTCCTGCGCGGTCGTGAAGATGTCCTGGTAGGCTCTGGATAAGGCACCGATGGCCTCTTTGGATTGGTTCTCGTCGGGGCTGGTGGGCGGTTCCTGTGGTGGGGAGGTTTCCATGTTCATGCTAGATGATTCGTTGAGGCTGTTCATGTAGCTCTGCATCTCATCCAACAGACGCTGCTTCTCACGTTTAGGGATGCGGCCGAAACGTACAGCTGGGGGTGAAAAGAAAAACGTATATTCAAAAACAACGTATAGTGAGAGATGACTTTTAATACTTTCTTAAAGGGATAGTTCACTTAATGCTAAGTGTATATGACTTAAAGGGACGTTCACTTAAAGGGACACTCCACTTTTTTTTGAAAATATACTCATTTTTCAGCTCCCCTAGAGTTAAACATTTGATTTTTACCGTTTTGGAATCCGTTTTGATCTCCGGGTCTGGCGCTACTACTTTTAGCATAGCTTAGCATAATCCATTGAATCTGATTAGACCATTAGCATCGCGCTCAAAAATAATCAAAGCGTTTCGAGATTTTTTCAATTTAAAACTCGACTCTTCTGTAGTTACATCGTGTACTAAGACCGACGGAAAATTTAAAGTTGCGATTTTCTAGGCAGATATGGTTAGGAACTATACTCTCATTCTGGCGTAATAATCAAGGACTTTGCTGCCGTAACATGGCTGCAGGAGGCGCAATGATATTACGCAGTGCCCGAAAATAGTCCCATGCTATTAAAAATTACTAAGGGGACTATTTTCGGCTGCTACAAAATATCATTGGTTATCATAATTTGGTTATTTTTGAGCATGATGCTAATGGTCTAATCAGATTCAATGGATTATGCTAAGCTATGCTAAAAGTGGTACAGCCACACCCGGAGATCAGCTGAATGGATTCCAAAACGGTAAAAAATCTAATATTTATATGAAGGCGGAACAAATAACACAACCAACCAGCGCATCGTACAACGACTGCGATTTTTGATCTACACTTAAAACGCAATGTATCAAACTGCTCGAAATACATGTAATTAAACCTAATTTTAACCCACAGAAGTCTTATAAATTCCTTTTTTAATGATGGATTGGTTAAAAAAGAAAAGAAAAAACAGCTATTCAATGCCATTAAAAAGCTAGGAAGAGGCAGGAAATTATTTAATGGGATTGTTTTTATTGAATTATTTTATTCAATAACAAAATATTGCTTTAGAAAAATAGGTCAGTCGCCGTGCAAGACGCAACTTGCCTAACCTTTGTTCAAAATGTGGACAAAACGTGTTGTCGTTTTTTACATCTTACAAGCCCCTCGCTCTCTTCCCATCACCAACTCCCTCATCTAAAAACCTGTCAGCTGTTGAGTTTAAAAATAGCAACAATGCTCCCCCTACTCTTCATCTCTCTCTCAATCCCATCCTCTCCTCATCCCTTTGCTACTCTCGCTCTATCTCTTCAGCTGTAAGTAGGGCAGTGGGTCAGGCTGAACGTGATGACAATGCTGCAGTAATTAGGAGAGAAACTAATAACTGTGATAAAAGAGAGAGAGAGAGAGAGAGAGAGAGAGAGAGAGAGAGAGAAAGAAAGAAAAAGAGGAGAAGAGAGGCAAGTAATACATCATGTGGTAGAATCAGGGTGACAGTGAGGTTTGTGGTACACTCTGCTATACAAGATACGAGCAAAAGGAGCAGCGCTGCCCCATATTTCATATAGGTCCTAAAGCACCTGCATTTAAACAATACGAGGAACATTTTTAGCATATTTTTTCTGAAGCTAAAATGGCAAAATATTTTGTAGGCCTGCAACAACTAATCGATAAAAATCGATTATGAAATTCATTTTCAACATGTGAATACCCCAATTTAGTGTCTTATTTAGCTATAATCTAATTGAGTAAATATGTATGTTTTGGTCGTTTAATCGAAAAAATAATAGCCTGATTACCGTAAGTCGCTCTGGAGTATAAGTCGCATCAGTCAAAAATGCGTTTTGAAGAGGAAAAAACATATAACTCGCACTGAACTATACGTCGTGTTTATTTAGAAAATGATTTCACAAAATCCAAGCCAAAGAAAAGACATTTAATTACAAAAATACAGGAGCAGCATAAAGCGGACTTTCACGACAGTAGACGGTCATGGTTTCCCTTGGTTCATATGAAATCATTTTGACGTATAAGTCGCAAATGAATTTAAGTTCCAGGACCCACCAAACTTTGAAAAAAGTGTGACTTATAGTCCGGGAAATTCAGTAATAGATTACAAAAATAATCTTAGTTGTAGCATTCCTAACCGTGGGTTCACACCACCTGCATTTGAGGCGTCAAATTCGCGTCTACCGCGTCTAGTTTGCCGCTTGAACATTTTGAGTTGACTTGCTTCATTTGCGCGTGAAAGCCGGAAATTTGCGTTATGGGAGGGGCTTCTGCGACTCCACTTGCTTCCTGTAATCACATCACTACTAGAGCAAGCTCCTGATTGGTTAACGCGGCGCGTTTTTCCGCCACAGTTTTAAATGTTTCAACTTGCGCGTTTGCCGCTGTATGTCAATTCGCACCATTCGCGCAAACTAGACGCGGGAATGAGGCGAAATCGCGCCTTCACATTGACTTAACATTGAAATCACTCGTGCTTGACGCCTCTACCGCGTCTGACCTGCAACCCTTTGATGAACTAGAATTCGGTCAATAACTCTTGGTATGAATTTGATCTAAATAAGCATAATCAGTTCATCACTTAAAGAACAAATGTGATTATGGCGGAAGTGAAACCATGCCATCGTGTCAAACCAAACATTTGTTTGTATCACACAACCAAAAATACACTTTTGACTGCACTGAAATCAGGGCGTCTGCTTTATTGTGGTTTTGAGGCAGTTACATGAGGTTTTCCTGTTTTGTGCAAGACCTGTCACAGAAACAGGTTTCTAGGTTGTGGGCCCTAACATTTTCAGGAACCATGGTTAAAATGACTGTTTATCCCCTTCGCTTTGCACCCGGTGGACTCATTTTTGATGTTGGTGCCCTCTGAAAACTGATCCGGTGCAACCCGCCAACACAGCCCACTTTGCGCTTATACTGGTACACGGTAACGCTGGTAATGTCGAGAACCTGACACAAGTCAAACCCAGCTTATATAGGTCACAATGTGCAAGTAAAATATGGGTGACAGTTTTCTGCTTCTAAATCTGGGTCTTCCGAAAACCTCCATCCATCATACGACACTCTTTTTTCAGCGTTCTTTTAACGTTGTATTAACGTTCCACTGGAGAGCATCTCATGCTAAGCTTTTTCTACATCCCTGGGTTATTTTTCGCTGCAGCGCAACATTAATTGCTGAGAATCTCATAAGGGCAAGAGCGTGGTAATCAAGTTGCCCTCGTTCCGATTTCTCAAAATAATTCCTGTATTTGCTGCAGTTTTCCAGATGACAGATCGCTTCGGGGACCGCACGACTCCATTCCTCATAAATCACTGTCTCTGGTAGGGATCGGGGGGCAGAGCTTCGGGAACACGCAAGGGGGTGGGGGAACGAAGGGTTTGTAGCAACTGAGAAAAAAGATGGACCACAAAAGGACAAGCGAGAGATGAAAACGAGCGCACAGCCAAACTAAAAGTAACTCACTCTCTCTTGAAAGTTACCTACGGTGCAGGACTAAAAGAGGAAAGTAGGTCGAGAGGGCATGACGTGCCGCTAGGCTATACAGAACCACTTTTCGTTATTTGTCATGTATCAATGCAAAATCCTCACCGTCACGGGACATGCCGACAGACAGGCATTTCTTGAAGCGGCAATGCTGGCATCGGTTGCGATTCATGCGCATAATCATGCAGTTTTCGTTCTTCACGCACATCTTGTAGTTAATGTTCTGCTGAATGCTTCGCCGGAAAAATCCCTGCGGACACAAACGTGCAAAGTTATGCGATGGCCCACGATGCTTAAAAATGTTTCTTTTATCTCAAACAGCTCCTCTATATTACCTTGCATCCTTCACACGCATGGACGCCATAGTGAAATCCTGATGCAATATCTCCGCACACTTTACACAGGAGCACCATGCCTCCCGTCTCTGTTGATGGAAAGAGAAATACAGAGCTTAGGACACAAATGTAATGATTTCCTTAACTAACATTAGGGCATGGTTACTGGTTACTTACTGGTGAATGTCCCAGTGAACCCACAAGGCCTTTTGCCAGCGATGGGGTGGGAGTAGTTATGCTGGTTTGAGCTTGCTGATGAGTTGTTGTAGACCTCAGGGAACTGAAAGACCAGTTTTGGAGAAGATGGGGTTCCTCCACCTCTCTGCTGCTTGAGGGCTCCGATCTCAGTGAAGGTGACTTCTTCTGGGGAGGAGGGCTGGGATTGAGAGGATGGAGACTGGGTTTGATAACCACTGGACGGGCTTCCTGGACTTGGACTGGCACTGCCACTGCTACCAGCATACAGAATCACACTTCCTGTAGAAACACAAACATAAGGCATTATTAGCTGCAGGTATCACCAAACACCCTAAAAATATAACAACAATCACTTTAAAGGGATGCTTGTTAGGTCTGCATTATCATAGCGTAATAATGCATAAAAAACTTGTTTTCTATGATTCATTAATGTAGTTATATGCTCGCCTTTGGAAGAACCATATTAAAACAATTGTGTTACATAACCACACCAAGTTTAGTCTTATTACACAACGCTAAATTACATTTACCATGAAATTTAAATTATGATGAATTAAATCAATTACATATATTATGATTAATTATAACAATTTTTTTTAATTGCACTGCTTTATCAAGCCACTCGGCTGCTATTGTTCATAGTCCGGCGTGGTTGTCGGCAGTGGTCGTACACACTGTGACTATACAAATCACAACATATAAATAGGAAAATGTTTGCGTTATTTTGCCACTTACTGGGAGCAGTATGCTAGCTGGAGCCATTTACTTCCAGTCTGTTTGCTAAGCTTAGCTAGCGGTGGGTGCGTCAGACAGAGTTACAGGACGCACAGAGATGAAAAAGTTATGTATGAACTTTTCTAACTCTGGGGGATACGGTGAATAAGCTAAAATCCCAAAATGTCGGTGTGTTCCTTTAAGTTTGATGCTGCTTGCAGGATTTGTCACGTTTAAGGTGCCTCATTTCTCAATGCAATACACACCATTACTCACTCAGATGGAAACAATTGAGATCATTTGATTCAATTCAATTTACTTTTATTTTCACATCCTTGGTACGTGTACAAGGAGTGAACAGAAGGAGTGTGTGATGGCAGTAAATACACTATTCACAATAACACAATATGGGCAATATACACATAAATAAGCTTGGATGTGTTTTGATTCAGCATCCCTATGTTATCTGGAACGAAACCAGGTTCGTGTTTGCTCTCCATCCCCCGCTTGTTTTTTTTGCTCTCCTCTTTGGTTTTCTGCATCCCATCGCATCCTCCCGGTCATGCGCTCGGGATGATCTGAGGCACGGGCTCACGTGTCCACGCGCGCTCCCGCCTCTCCTCTCCAATAATAGCTCTGCACGGCTCCGCTGGCATAGTGCCCCAGCCAACTGCACAACACCTGACCGCCGCCTCACATGGATTGCTGACACCGTTCCCTTCCCAAACCAAATCCGCAGTCTCGTGTAAACAACCGCGAGTTTCTCGATCACGCGGAGGCGCGCGCGCCGGCGGATGCCGCGTGTTTCCTTTGCGATGATGTTCCGAGGCGGACGCGCGCGTTTCCTGCCAAAGGCTGGCAACTGATAGTCACGTTTCGGAAGACTGCGCACGAGGGCTTTGGTTTGACATTTTAAACAACCTGAGGACAGAGTCGGTCAGATATGGGCCATGAAAGTAACACGCGCAAGCCATATACTTTCAGTACTTTCAGTGCGTAAACATTCTGGGTTCGAATACAGGGATTACACATACTGATAAAATAGTATAAAGAATGTAAAGTAATTCACTTTGGATAAATATACGTATATATACGTTAAATATACGCCACATATGTTAATGTAAAGAATGTCTGTGATGTTACCTAAAGTTGACAATTGAAAGTTGTATTGAAGTAGGCTAGTTGTTGTAAAGGAGTTACAAAGGTGTTTTAGTGGTGTGATACACCAACCTAAAAGTGCTTTGTTGTTATTCACAAACCCTACTGGGTAAAATTAACTAGTGAATGTCCAGATTTGACCTAAAACAACCCAGTATTTTAAGATGTTGGCCATGGGTCAGAAAAACCCAAATTCAAGTATAATATAATTTTTTATTTATTTCCAGATATTAATATGGCCACTATGGGAAAATCTATGGGATTTTTTTGCTCAATTCATCATCCACAAGACAAAAAACATCACTTAGAAATGTAAAAGCACACCTCCTCCCAACAAGCTCCTCAAAAGTATAATTCATGTCTGTATAGGACAAACTTTGGGACAACATTGGCACAGGCCATAAAGTCTGCAACTGCTGTGACTCGATTTGCTCATTTCCCTAAACAGTTTTCCTTTCACTGTCCTTCACGTGGATTTGTCATGTCCACTCCACCACGTGGAACCTTTCCGTGGCAAACAAGTTTGAACTTCTGTCAAATACCTCCCTACCGCTGTGTTTGTGTTTTCCCACGCTGCACGTGGTATTTATTTAGCTCAAGTGTTTCTGCGATCCCTGCTGGCACGTGAAGGACTTATTATTGACATTCTGCAGTGCTGGGTTTTAGTCTTGTGATGAAGAGCCCTACCTGACCGTGTTACTTAGTCCTACCCAACTTAGTGACCCCACCCAAGTACACACAAATACTGACACCTGGACCTGCATGCGAGGTCACAGAGGTTAAAAAAGAGCATGACGCATTAACACGATAACAGGATGTGCCCTCAATTAAAACAGAGCATGGTAGTTTCTAAGGCGCAGCTGTTTTTGAGCAATATAAGGCTCTAATTATATTCATCTTTAATAGGTGTGATGATTAATTTATCCAGCCCTTTATAAAAATAACCTGCTTGCTTTACATTGTGTTGAACAATAATGCTGTACAGTACAATTTCGGCCATGCATCTCTTTGCAAGCAAGTATAAATTGAGGTCAGAGGAAACAGCACTAATTGAAGAATCAGCAGGTCTTTGGTAGCTCATTGTGAGCTTATGCTACCCATGCAAACGCTAATCTGCTGGTGATCAAACAGCAGGCATAGAAACGTGAGTTCTTTACAGAGACAATAATTCCCTGTGCTTTGCCCTTGTCTCACTCCCTCCCTATATAGGACAAACACCTGAAATACTTAACATTGCCTTGTGGATTTGCACTGATATACATTTCTAGATTTAAAGGGACAGGTGATGCATGAAATTGCATGTTGCATTTATTAATTTAGCAGATGCTTTTATCCAAAGCAACTTACAAATGAGAGAGCATACCATTTAGACAAAATGCATGTCATCAAAAATGAGATGATTGTGTGCAAGTTCATTTCAATGTTTTAAAACAAAATAAAATTTAAAAAAAAAATCCAATAATAACAAATGACATATGATCGTACCTTTTGATGTTATATAGCAAAAACTATTTTTAAAAAAACCCAAACTGGCCTTCATTTCAAAAAAGCAAATACTAAAATGTTCACTTGAATAGAGTATTTCATGCAATGCATGTGCAGTGCAGAGGCTCTGTTTATGTATAACGCATCAAATAAAAAGTTGCATGAGGCGGGGAAACGTGATGAGGCTCTACACTGACTGCATGAAATTGCTGACCCACTGACCAACCTCCCCCTTTCCACCGCGCAATCTGCATCAAAACAGAGTCAGTGAAAGCAACCGAGAGGGCGGGGGCGTGTAAATCACGCGCCGCACGCGGCTGAGCGAGCGCATGCACGTGAGGAGGGACTGTACGCGCAAGGGATGCGTTCTGTGGGAAGGTATCGCGCGCGCTGCGGTGCCACGAGCAGAACAACCCAGTGCCTTAACTGTTATTGAAAAATCGCAATGAATTAAAATCATGCTGCTATATTTAATAGTGAAGCCTCACCCTGTTTGCTCTGGCTTTAATAGAGTGCATGCACACTGTTGTGTATGCCTCTGGTTATGTGCATCACTTGGACTTGATCCATAAACATCACAATATTGTTAGTTTTTGGGTGATATAAAAATATAACACATAAAAACCTCACTGCCAGTAGGTTAAACGACCTCTTTTAATAATTTAATGACTTTTCTTTATATTATTGGGACATGTGAAAGCTTTCATAAGTGATGTTTTCTACAGCTTCTAAAGTCAGTAGGTTAATACACCAAACCACAGTTCACACAGTTTTTGCGTAAGTGACAAAAGTCTGGCTTTTAACCAGTGCACTGCTGTTATTAACATATAGGTTATCATGTGAAAACCCTAGAAATAGGTGACTACTTGTGTTAGCCATTAATAACACATATATTATTATTGATCTGAACGAAGTTTTATTAACAGTAGATAAAACTTTATATCTTTCTAAAAAAAAAAATCATTCTTATTTGAACAGCATACACTTTATGTGTCAGGTGTCAAAAGAAAAAAATGTCAAATGTAAATATAAATTATACTGTACAGAAGCATAAAAATTTAAAATAATAAATTGCACTATGCATATGATATCTGCAACTTTTAGGTCCACCCATTTGTTTACTTAACAAGAATGAAACGTGTTTCCCTGTTTAAGAGCTTATCCATGGTCTATCTCTCAAAGGTCATGCGAGTTCTTATTATTTCCGTTATCTTCAATGACTGGTCTGTTCAGGTGTCTTGCACATGTTATTAAAGCTTTCTGTCAAATTGCATACAGTTGAGAGGGTGTGCCAAGCACGAGACATTGTTTTATCACCTGTCCCGAAACGTGACTGCAGCTTCTGTATGTGAATCAGCCGTCAATAAATTGGACCTTGACTGAACCAGCATGTGAGTGGCCCTTGGCTAAACCCAGTTTACCACTTCCCTAAATCAGCTTAGCCGGTTAACCTCCTTCGATGAAAGCAAATACAGTACAGACAAAATGCATGATGCAAATTAATATATATTGCCTTAAGCTCGTGCTGATATTCCATATAAAGACTGTAAACTATTTAAAACGAATAAATCATTAATGCATTATCAAAATTTTAGTGTATTAATGACCTCACTATATACACTTTGTTGATATGCCTTAGCTTGTTGACAGCGGTCTTATCTCTAGCTTGGACGTATCTACACGTGAGTTTGTTTTCATTGCCTGGAACAGGAAGTTGTTTGCGCAGGCGCGAATAAATATACAGTGGTTTCTAAGCAGATTCCAAGAAAGCAATTGCACAGTTTATGACAAAACAGATAAAAGCAATTACTCGTGGTACTTTACTGTTTATAGCCATCATTTATGTTTCAAACACCGTCCTAAACAGATGCACATTGAAGCAAACACGTGAAGCAGATGTGAATACCAAGCGCATTCATTAAAACATGACAATGTATGACATCTGCCTAGTGCACACCAGTCTGTATCATGTAAACAATAATTGTTTATTGCTGCAGGGGAATCCTATGGAAAATACTAAAACTGTTAAAAACATTTCCTCATCTGATACTTCAATAGGAGCAAGAGCTGCATGTGAAATGCATTGCGCATTTAAATGCAAAAATATACACAAAATAAGCAGGGCACAAGTTTGCATTTTAAAAAAAACAAGGTTGATTACACTGATCACTTTATTGTTTACAACATTATTATTATTATTATTATTAATAGTAGCCTATTGTTAATAATAATCACAATAATAGGCTAATAATAATATAAAGCAACTTACCAGGACTGTTATCCATTCTTGATGTTATAGAGTCTCTGTCTTGAAAATAATCAGTCTTCACGAAAGTCTCTCAGTATGTGAAAGCAAAAGTCGGATAAAAACAGGTGAAAAGTCACGAAATACCTGCGCATACAGCGTGTAGCCCAAATGAGGCAAGCAGTTCCTCTCGCGCAAAGCATTTGGCAGTGGAGCCAAATAGTCGGTAAAAATACACTCGCGGCACGGTCACACAGGTATACAGATCCACCTCTACCTGTACACTCCGCTTCCTATCTTGTATGCAACGCGCAATAGGTCTGGGATGATGGCTCACTGAAGTACCATAGCATTTCTGCAGGGCTGTCAAACTCGACTTCCACTTACACCCGTACACACCCACATCAATCACGTTTTCAGGTGATTGGCAAATGTGACTGGATTTAGTGGGAGCCGTCAAGCTCTGTTGTTCTCTTTGACGGGGATTTATCTCACTCTAACGTGCCTCTTGATCTCCTTGGTTTCAGTTTCCTCTTTATCCTGGCGTGCTCGTTCATTTGAGGGTGTGTAAGCACTGAGCTGAGCTGGATGCGCTTATTCGAGCGTGTTATGCGCTGGTAAAGACACGCTGCATGTGCCCTCTGCATGTGCCGTGGAAGGCGCTGTCCTACTGACACACATTTTATGCAAAACACAGCGTGAGACGAAGCGACATGAGCGGCATGCACATGGACGGTGGGCGGGCTTCTGCGTGACTTTTTGGCGCGCTTGTTTTAAAATCTCCTCTGGCATGTGCACACCATGAAAAACAGGCGCATTGTCAGTAAATGCACAGAATACCTGACGGTATTCTTACGGTTAAAATGGACATTTCACAAGACTTTTTTAAGATGTCAAATAAACCTTTGTTGTCCCCAAAGTACGTATGTGAAGTTTTTAGCTCACAATACCATATAGATAATTTATTATAACATGTTAAAATTGTCACTTTGTAGGTGTGAGCAAAAATATGACATTTTTTGGTGTCCTTTTAAATGCAAATTAGCTGATCTCCGCACTAAATGGCAGTGCTGTGGTTGGACAGTGCAGATTAAGGGGCGGTATTATCCCCTTCAGACATTACAAGGGGAGCTAAATTTCAATTACTTATTTTTTTACATGCTCACAGAGAATGGATATCAAAACTAAGTTACTGGGTTGATCTTTTTACATTTTCTAGATTGATGCACTGGGGACCAAATTATAGCACTTAAACATGGAAAAATCTGATTTTCATGACATGACTCCTTGAACGCATGTCAGTTTCCGGTTGTCACACTTGCTTGGAATGTGAAGAGATTGTTGTTGTTGCACTTTCATCTTTTACTTTTTTTACATAACTGTAATTCACATGACAACCCGTATAAATGATGCAAGGAAAATGAATAAAATAGACAAATGATTTCACAAACTAATTTGAAGGTTAAATGGATAGTTCACTTTAAAATGAAAATTCTGTCATCATTTACTCATCCTCATGTTGTTCTAAACCTGTATGAATTTCTTTTTTCTGATGTACACAAAAGAACATATTTTGAGAAATGATGGTAAATACACAGCAGTAAGTGACCATATCCATAGTAGGAATAAAAAATATGATGTATTTAATGGGTACCGTCAACTGTGTGCTAACCATCATTTATAAAAATATTTTCTTAGTCATTTATCACAATACTTCCAAAATATTTTTTCCTACTACGGAAGTCTATGGTCACTTACTGCTGTGTGTTTACCATCATTTATCAAAATATCTTATTTTGTGTTCATCAGAAAAAAGAAATTCATACAGGTTTAGAACAACATGAGGATGAGTAAATGATGACAGAATTTTCATTTTAAAGTGAACTATTCCTTTAATCAAACGGAAGGCTGCATCCTTCGGAGGTCGCATTTGTAGGCTGCACACGTCATAAAGTCGTAATTTCAGAATATTAACAATTATAAAATTTACTATTATTCTTACTTAATCATTAATTGTTGTAATATGCTAATGAATACTCGGTTAACTGAAATAAACCAGGCTTGATGACGTAAGCAGCCTGCATATGATATGCGACCTGAAGAGGCAGCCTTCCGTTTGAGAAACGACCATAGTTTCCCCTTTCTGTTTTAGTGTAATGACGCCCTCTTGTGACTTATATACACATTGCAGCCACTCTTAAAACCACGCTGAATATAAAAATCATATCGTTATAAAGATCATATTTATTATAGGCAAAAGCAGCATGTATCAGACTCAGTATACAGTATAAAACATTTCAATCATATGTTATTTGCTTGTATTATAACAGAATCCGTGGAAAACAATCAATTAAACTAAACAATAATCAAAGGTTCAAACGCCATGTTGCAGTCAGATACATTAATGTAACTGTTAAAAGCTGTGGAGAAAGAGTCATTAGTCTGGGTTGATACAAAGTTTTAAAGTAAGTTTAATAGCATTTCGCTTAACCAACGCTGCTGCTCCAAAGGCAGTTTTTTAACACTAAGTACTGGAAAATAAAAATACTGGACTCACACAAAAGGCCTAACAATATGTGTCAATTAAACTTCTCAAGCGTTAACAACACATTTTCTATTTCTATGTATTTATTTTATATTTATTTGAATATCAAAACGAAACAAGTAATTTAATAAATAAAATATTTGCACAATAACCATAGACTGTAAAAAAAAAAACTCGGTATCTATTCATCAAAGTGGGCGAGGCTATCCCTATCAGGTTCGTCCATTGGCTACAGCACGGTTTTCCGCATACAAACCAACCAATGAGAACGCTCAAAATAATAACGATTCACAGCAATAGGAGCGCAGGCGCCAAGTTGCTGAGGAAAGCCGTTCTCAAAGACTGCAGCCTGTGGAGGTCGCATATGCAGGCTGCATACGTCATCAAGCCTGGTTTATTTAAGTTAACTGAGCATAACTTTCGCAAGTCATAAGCATATAACAACAATTTACGAATAATCAAGAATAATAGTCAACTATATGATTGTTAATATTTTGAATTAAGACAGTCTTTATGACGTATGCACCCTAGAAATACGACCTCCGGTGGCTGCAGCGTTCGGATTGAGAAACGGCCTGTATATGTTGCACAGCTCTACAGGAAATTACCGTCGTTTAACAAATAATTAATTTACAGAAAGTTACATTCGTATCTTTAACATTATGTAGGATTTGTGTTACGCCTAAGATGACAATTAAATGTATACTATAGTTATGTTAATTGAAAGTCCAGAACATTTTGAATTCTTCGCATTATTCGCATCTTATATTGACTGCACGCCCCTGATATACCGGTGTTTTGTTATACAATATTAAGATTAATGAAGGTGGGCGTTTTGTAGGCTCGTGTGATATTGTACCAGGCACATCAGTGCACTGGTTTTGGCACTGACCATGAGCCAACTTTGCCAATCACTTAATCCTTTTCTGCGAAAAATTTCTTTGATGGCTCTTGTTATTAGTCAACACTGGTTTCTAGTTGACTGCATCAAACTTGAGGTTAGCAAAAATAGTTTTTGTTAAATTAGTTTAGCATATTCATATTAATGTCGATGCTAATTTTTTATGTTTACACAGTATATAATCGACATGAACACTATTGTGGCTTTACTTTGCAGTTCTGTTGTTTACCACTAGAGGCCACTATAATGCAAGAAGTGGCTATTAAACATGACAAGTCGAGAGATCATGCTCATGAAAATTTAGCTATAGCAGGTACGTCCAATTTTTTGTCGTCTATACAAAAATACAATAACCTCAATTCTTTGTAGTTAAAATTGTGCATATGTATGTAAACATAATTATAGTCTTCTATCTACTTGTAGAAACCAAAGTTATATTTATTCTTTCTTTATTATTCTTTACGCCATTCCAGCATTTATGTCTATATTCATGGCGAAAACTGGTTAATCCATACACAAGCTGAATCAGACAAGTAAATCCAGACACAGGTTGGGGGAGGGACAATTTGACATCTCCAATTTGCCTAACTTGCATGTTTTTAGCCTGTGGGAGGGAACCGGAGTAAACCCACGCTTACACAGGGAGGACATGCAAACTTCACACAGAAAGGCCACCTGACCCAGCCGGGGCTCAAAGTTATATTTAAAGCAACATGTAATATCACAATCACAAAATGTTGGGCCACACATTTATATACAAATATATAGCAAAGTAACAAATAGCCTTTATTTAGATATCAAGACAGTAGAAGTGTTTTTATTAAAGGCAGGAACTTTCTTGCTCCTTTCAGATTTTTTTCTTGTGAAACCATAACAAAGCCTGATTACAGCTTGTGTGCCTGACACGTTGATTGAAATGATATATTTTGCACAAGAAAGAAATAATTTGGACAGAATGCGGCGCCTAACATAAACCTTGTTTCTTTGGTGTTTTGACAGTTGCCAGGGTTAATTGGCTGTGTTAAATTTGGAGCTCTGTTCTGCAGCTATGAACCCATAACTGTGGGCAACTCACGCACCGAGAAACATGTTATGGCAGGGCACGCTGATAATTACAGAGGGAGAGCGTAGTGTTTGGGAACTGAACAGGGGCTGTTGCCAACACGCTCACAGTTGAAACACCTTGTGCCCCGGGCTAGGCAGACAGCCATCAGTGTCTGTCATCTTCTATCTGTTTCTCGCTCCTGCCCACCAATACTTACCTGCTCAAACTCTATCTGCTCCTTTATTGAAAGATTTCTGTATGTGAAGTCATGCCAAATTCTCTGAGGCTGATAAACAATTTAACAAGTTTATACCGAGCTCCCTGCAAAAGGCACTGCGACTGAACAGATCTAGGGGTGGAAAGTTTAGAAAATCTTTTAAATGCTTTTTTTTTTAAATAGTATAAGTTTCACGGAGGCCCTGTTTTGAGTTTTCCTCGCATGATTTGCAGCATCTTAAGAGTGCAACATGTGTCGTTGCAGCTATTTTGCCATGCCAGCATTTTTGTTTTCTCCCGAAGAACAAAGAGCCGCTTTACTTTGATACTCATTCATCTTACAAAGGCGTAGTGTCACATGCTGTTTCAAATGGTGTTGGAAAATATGCCATTCGGACACAATGGTAGTTTTATTTAAGGCGAAAGCATTGAGGAGGGGACCTTTCCTTCTGAGCACAAAGATTTGCTGCAATTACAGAATTGCTTCCATATGTGGATCAGACAGCTTCTCCCGCTCCCCCACCGCCCCTTCTTCTCCTGCCTCACAGCATTCCCTCTCCATCTTTAAGTAACTTCCTTCCCTGACTTTTCCTAGGGTTTATATCCATACTTTTTCCGCCCGTGCCGCTCTAAACTTTCCTTTCCCTAGCCCTGCGAACAATTTTGAAAGGCCACTTCTTAAACAAAGTCTGTCTTAATCAGAACATCCTGGTACTTTTGGCAGTGGGCTTTACTTGTGCTTATTCAATTAGAGCGAGACAGCCAGGGCCATAATGCGCCTCAGAAAGAGAGAGAGAAAGAGAGAGGAGAGCGAGTCTGATGTCGGGCTGGGGGGTGAAAAGAAGAAAGAAAAAATGCGGTTTCACCAAAAGAATTTGGACTTGGAGGCAGCGTGGTGAGTGGAATAGGAAAAGGTGGAAAATAAGAAGCGGAGAAGAGAGAGGGGTTTTTTGACAGAGGTCGGTTCAGAGAGGGTTCATGGTGACATCATGGCTGATTGTGAGGAAAGGAGACAGGAGGGCCATTCACCTTTCATTGGACACATATGTTGGAGGGTAGGCGGTATGCTCATTTGCATGAGCTTATTGGCACTCTGTTTGGACCTCAGAAACGCACTCGGCTCCGACCTCCCCTGCTTTGACACACACGCATAAACATCCAAAAATAAGCACGAGCATGTATGCGCATGCGACCGCAGATTAAATACGACATGTTGCTTTGTGCAATTAGAAATTTACGTTCACTTTCATGCAAACTAGACTCTGTTACGCCCTCCATGTTGTTTTTCCCAATGTATGTTATTTCTTCATGTCAGTCGGAGTCCAAATGTGTACATTTTGCCAGGCCGAATGAATGAGCCCTTCATCGCCCGGGCCGCGCGCTTCACTTTGAACCTGAAGACGTATGCTTTCCATGTGAGCGTGTTTACGTATGTGACTTTATGTATGTTTGTGTACGTCTGTGACCTTGAGTCCGTGTTTGCATGTGCATGACCAGAACTGAGTAAATGCGTTTCTGTTTTTGTTTTGTGTGCGTGTGCACATGTCCGCCTCGCGCCCGTCTCATTGTAGCACAAAACTTCACATGACATCAATCTGCATGCAAGGAAATAGTGATCTCATTACAGACATCTTGTTCCTGATTAAAACCTGCCGTGGCCACCAGCCTCTCTCTCTCTCCTTTTCTCTCTCTGCTCTTTATTTTTT
Organism: Paramisgurnus dabryanus; assembly: GCF_030506205.2. Lineage (NCBI taxonomy): Eukaryota > Metazoa > Chordata > Actinopteri > Cypriniformes > Cobitidae > Paramisgurnus > Paramisgurnus dabryanus. Next base: position 2,860,101 of record NC_133357.1, read on the forward strand.
TGCCATTCCATCCAGGCCTTGACAGAAATGAATTCACTTCATAGTAGAATTTTTATTCATACATTTATTCGTACGTACACTTGTGACAATTAATAAAGATAAAGCGTATGAAAAATCGAAGGAAGGGTAAAAAAACGAAGTATTAAAACAAAGGGAAAATAATGGATGATGTCAGAGGCCCTTAGAATGAGTTATGATGTCATAGCAAAGTGTGACAAATGAAAGAAGAAACCATTAGGGGGGAAAGAGGAGGGGGAGCAGCGAGAGAGAGACATTCTAGTAATCCGTATAAACACAAAACGAGAAGAAGTGAAAGTGAAACGCAGTGTGAGTATGAGAGACAACAATACAGATGCACAGGTAGTGCGAAACACAAAAGAGTGAAGAAGGCGAAAGAAAGAGACTGAGAGAGCGAGAAAGAGAGAGATAGCGGTCTGATCTGTCTTCATTATCTTCCACTCTGCAGTCTCCCTACACAGAGATCATAAATCTCAACCCCCAACACACTTCACTGACAATGAAACACAAACACTGCTGACCTCCGACCTCTCTGCTGCTACTGACATACAGACACCTACTCACTCAGACACATACAGAGAATGACAATATGTTTTGTAACATATGTAACAGGGTAAACTGTGTGCTGTAATGTCATTACACCTAAATCTACTCATATTTTCGATTGGGAGACTATGAATGTATAGTTTTTTTACATTTGAGTTAGCTCAGATTGTAGCTTACAGCTTTGGGCATGTTTTCATGATATGATGTATGGTGAGCAAGGTAGTGTAAGGTTGTGTGGCATCACAAACCACTTCCTGTTGACTTGTGTTCAGATCTAATGCCAGCCCCACTGAAGCATTCTGCTGCTACATATATGCACTTTATGTCAGAAAAGGAAATCTCTGATTTTTAAAAATCCAAAAATAGTTAATTTATTTACACAGATGATGATGTCATGGCTCAGAGGTTGCTCTTTTATTGCTCAGAAGACATCATGGAGTTGTTTAAAATATAAATTTTGTCTCAGGATGAGGATAAAGAAAGACAATAATGCGATTGTTTGCATACATTATAAGGTCATAAAGCTTTTAAATGAATGTGGGTGGCATTTTCCAGATAAAATATGTTTGGTTGCATTTTGAGATATTGGTTAAATCTCTTCTGAAACTAAAGAGTGACATCTGAGGCTGCTAGAGATATCTTTGATATCTTTTCTTTTTAAGAAGAATCAGCTGAGATAGTCAAGTTTGATCTCTTATGGGTAGCACATACAAACTAAATGGGACTTTACATGGGACTTGTGCTGTACAGAGTACGTTTAAAATAACCGGTCAGAACATTAAAATATTATCGTACTGTATGCATAACTAATTATGCATAATTATGCTAATTTGATGTCATATTGGTTTAAGAGGTTGGTATTATGGCTGTAATGCTCTTATTTTTAATCCTACATACAGGCCCAGTGGTGAACCTGATGTACCATCTTCCTCAAGTCTGAGATGGCACCGTCAAAGGGGAGCCAGCCAGTTAAGGTGTGTCTTCACTTTGAGGTTCATGGGGGTTTCTTTAAACCAAAGCCAGTGAATAACGAAACCTTTAGGAAGAACCAGTAAACGCCCATAACCACAAACAAGCCAGCGCATAACTGGTCCATACAAAAACACAAATTGCACACTGTACTAATATGTATTCATACAGTGTGGTATAGTCAGGCACACCTTCACAAAGTGTATACACTAAAACTATATATATATATTTATAAATGCCACACATACTTATAAAATGTATACGTTGTAATGCACTGCAAGACGCTTTGAATAAAAGCATCTGCCAAATGCGTAAACTCTTTACGAAAGTCGTGAACAGATCTTTTGCTGCTTTTCATGCTTAAAGGTTTTAATCCAGGGTCAAGTTTAATCCTGGGTAAATTTTTTTTCAATTTTGCACCATTTTTGTTAATACAGTACACCATATTACCTGTAGGCTACTGTATAGGTATTGTATACCTTTGGCACCACAGTTTGACTCTGAAGTGGGGCTTTATAATCCAATTTTAAGTGATGCTAAATCCCTTTCAAAATTACAAGTGTAAAACGTGTGAATTTAAACCATACACCTTATTTAAGTCCTAGTGTCGACCAGGGAATAGGATTTTTGTCTGCAGTAATCCTATATGAAACACAGTGAGCAAACTGTATCCAGCATTCCTACATCATTTGCTACTTAACGCATGTCACTTTGTGAATACAAAGAAATGAGGAGAAAGACAGACAGAGCTCACAAACTGAGAGAAGAGATTGAGGGGGAGAGAGAGAGAGAGAGAGAGAAAGAGTCAGAGAATTAAAAACAGAAATTTAAGCTTTCCGTGCCTCTGTTTCGTCCCTCCAGGCATTTTGTGGCTTGTGAAAAATGTGCTGTATATTTGAAGGGTGGAGTCACGTGACACAGGCAGGGTTCATGAATCAGAGCGCATAATTATTTCTAAGAGACGAAGAGAGCGAGAGAGAAAGAGAGAGAGAGAGAGAGAAAGAGAAGAAGGAAGAAGAGAGAAAGAAACGAGCGTGAGTGGTGTGAAAGCGACTCTGATGAGAGGAGAAGGCGCGCGCCTCGTCTCTTCTCCTCGCGACTCTTTCTCTCGGATCGCAGTCGGAGCGGGTGAGTTTAACTTTCTATCGATTAAACACTTTAACTTATTCGTTTACAATTACATCCGTGTTTAGTCAAGACTCAGGGGGCGCAGTGATTTAAAACCAGAGTAAACAGATACAGCAGCTCGTCTGTCTAAGACGATCGATCGCAACTTTTTGATCGTTCCGAAAAATTAATCTAAATGTCGCGCATGCGCTGTAAATCCGCGTGTTTTCATTTACCTGCGCTGTTGATGTGTTTTCTGTTTTGGCTTGGTGCATACGTTTACCTGATAGCATATACCCCTTGACATGTGTAAAACACTTTGTCTGACAGATATGGGTTTTGTTTCAGTGTAAAGTATCTCATAACTATGTGAATTACAAGTATGCGTGTAAATCTGAGATCAGTTTGTGCAAGACAAAGTGTTGTGTACTTAATGCCTGTGGTTAGGGAAGGTGTTTTCACAAGCATCCCTTAAAAATGTTTTGCCTGTAAACCGAAACATGTGTCTCAAGTGGCAACATCTAAAATAACAGTTTAAGTGAATGATTACTGATTTATGAATTATTTAACTGAATATACATTCAAGTTCAGGAACGTAGTTTGAAGGGTCAGATCAGGTAGACTTGTCACCATTTACATGACAGTCATGCATAAAAAGTATTTGGAAACCATATTTTATATAGAAAAACGTGATTAACATTGTAACAAGATTTATTGTGTTAGATATTTATCATATTTTTTGATTGATTTAACTTAAGTGAAGTAACACCAACTGCACAAAGTGTAGCACCTGTTCTCTAGCTGTGATTTTATCTGTGACTAAATGCTTTTGCTCAAGTCTGTGCTTTTAAAGGTTTTACACGTTTTTTTCTTTTTCCATCATGTTGTATTTGCGATTTTCGCAACCTGAAAATGTTTTTGAAAGTTTATGCCATCGATGTTTGGTAGTGTGTCAGCCAGCTGTGAATGATTTATGACTTATTGAATGTGTGACAGAACGTTAGCTAACACATCTGAACTCAATCTGGCCCGAGGAAAATATATTTGAAATAAAGTGCAGCTCCATACGCAATGCACTCACACGCGCGCACCAATGTATTGACCTTTTGTAAAAATGAGAAAAAAATGGGCCAGCCTATTTTCTGTCGCAAGCTGTTTATGTCTCAGAGATCAGCTACATTGGTTTACATGAACTCGCACAAAAGAACCAGAAACAAGGAAAAACAAACCATTGTCAAACCAGATATTCACGTTCCACCACAACCAAAACTCCCATTCTGACTCCAGCAGGACTGTGGAATCTGTTCTCAGCAGTACAGTGACTGGAATGGAATATGGGAGCGTCTTAATTTGTTTGTATGTTTGGACAAACTGCTGTCACTATGCTCTTGGGTATATTTTCCTTTTGGATGACAGTGAAATGCGCCTTCGTAGTATAACCCGAACTTGAGTTTTAAATTTACAGCGTTAGCTGCTGGATCGGTTCATAAAGTGGTTATACGGTTATTTCAACCCAGCGTTGGGTCAAAAAGTGCCGAAAGCTTTGGCTTGTATTTTAACCTAGTGTTGGGTCAAATAAAAAACATTTTCTGGTTACTTTAAACAAATGGCTTGGTTTATCCCTTAATTTTGACCTAATGCTGGGTTGAAAATAACCTACACTGTAAAAAATACGCAGCACTTTGGTCAAATTAACATATATTTGTATGTTAATTTAACTTAAAGGGATAGTTCACTTTAAAATGAAAATTCTGTCATCATTTACACATCCTTATGTTGTTCTGAACCTGTATAAATGTCTTTTTTCTGATGAACACAAACGAAGATATTTTGAGAAATTATGGTAAACACACAGCAGTAAGTGACCATTGACTTCCATAGTAGGAATAAAAAATATGATGGAATTTAATGGGTACCATAAACTTTGTGCTTTTCATAATTTATCAAAATATTTTCTTCATCATTTATTACAATACTTCCAAAATATTTTTTTCCTACTATGGAAGTCAATGCTCACTTACTGCTGTGTGCTTACCATCATTTCTCAAAATATCTTTTTTTGTGTTCATCAGAAAAAAAATTCATACAGGTTTAGAACAACATGAGGATGAGTAAATGAATTTTCATTTTAAAGTGAACTATCCCTTTAAAAAATTAAGTTAAACAATTCCAACTTGATTGTATAAGTTATGTCAACTTTTCACAAGCAAAACTTAAAATAGTAGGTTAAATTAACTTGCAAAACCAATTTGTTTTAACTTCATGCTGCATATTGTAGCATTTTTTTAGACTGCAATGACATTTTGTTATTATTTATGTGTAATTATAGGCCTATAAATACTATATGAGTATTTGAAAAGCTTCCCGTCAATATATTTCCATGTTTATCCATAAATTTTAAGTCAGTTTAACTTCTTATTTCTGCCTTAGACCAAATAAATTATTAAGATGCTTTTTGTATGGTTAGACCACTTTATTGTCTGCTTGTCTTCTCTTATATGTATCTGTCTGGTCTGGTTTCTGGCATGGAATCATAAATCCAGGAGTTTATTCCTGACTCCCTCTTTGGAATTTTGGGCTAATAGAACATAAATGGCAGGGAGGGTCTGAACAGGTGGTTTATAGGGGATCTTTGGGGGGGTACAACTGTTCTGCACCCTGTAATTATAAAGGAAACCATCAGATCACTGCTTTCCTTGTGTATTTTTGCAGGTGTGCAAGGATGTGTGTCTTTAACTGCGCGTGTATAAAAGATCTTATGTGTCAAGCAATGTGAGTGAAAGCGTGTCCCATAACAAGTTCCTCCTTGTGTGCGTGTGTGTTTGTCAAGGCTCTTATTTTTTATTAATGCGTCTGAGCTGTGTGTGTGTGTGTGTGTGTGTGTGTGTGTGTGTGTGTGTGTATGGATGTGAATGCTTCCCTTTGCCAAGGCTACTGTAATGAGCCCCATCTATTACCTTCTATTGCCCTGATTAAATAAACTGCGTTCATCTGAAATAGCTAGTTAAGCTCAGTGGCCATCTCATTTGTTTTTATAAATCAGATTTCTTGTCTGATTACTCTATGTAATAAACCGCAAGTACAATCTAGCTACGATCATGTTAATGCTCTGATCCTTAACCAATTATTTAACCCTCTGTCGCTCAGAGAAATACCGCAATCATAAACAAGCTCGCCGCCTGTGTTCATTCTCTTTTTATTCATCCTCCTTAAACAAGTGTCTCTTTTTCTTTAGTTGTTTATCGCTACTGCATTTCGCCTGAGCTCATCTTGTCCACATCACATCATGGAACAGAACCGTCACAAATGATGTGTCATTTCGTCTTTTCAATCTATCCCATCACTGTTTCCATTTCACTTTTCTTCACCTCTTTGAATGTTTACACCTGATCCAACTTGCCGATCCGATCATCACGCAGGTGGGAGGCACTGAGGTAGTAAAGTGGGTCTCGAGTGACCACCTATGATCGGATTTCAAGGGAATGGTCTCCAATTTCATGATCAGTAACTACATCTAGGACTGTCACAATGAATAAATAATCGCCTCACCGCGATTGTTTGACCTCATCGCGATAATTTCAGATCACCGCAATGATTGCGCATCTCTCTAAAAAACACAAGGGGGAGCTGCAGCGCCTGTATAAATGAGACATTATCAGATTACTTTAAAATATGTGTTATGTGTATTAATATTTACTGCCAGGTAAACGTTGCAAAGTATTACATTTAAATAATCACAAACTTGAAAATTATTTCATAAACTAACAAAAAAAGTATGAGAATTAAATGTCAAAGCAATAAAACCATCAATTAATCGTCATGATCGCCACAATTTATTAGACAATTAACTGTCATAACCGTGACAGCCCTAACTACATCAGAATGTTACTGCATGTTGGTAGAGTAAAAAAAAATCACCTTTGAATTTGGTTTGGGCGATGCAGTCACAAAACATTTTGGACCATATTTCCACTGAGAAGGGTCATTTTGAGTTATGTTTCCAAATGACAAAAAAGTTTTAAATTGCTCTCGCTCATACCATTAAAAAAAATCATACAGGTTGCTGTGATATTAAAAGTGAGTAACTCGACAATGTTTTGACCTGTAGTTTGGCTCTGAAACTAAGAGTCCCTGCCCAAGCCACTGGTTATTTCACAATTGATTTTGATTTTTAATGCTTTGAATTATTACTTTGGGGGGAAAGTTATACTCAAGTAGCATGATGGATATTATGGCGTTGTCTGTGTTCGGTGATTGGGTGTGAAGAATGTTTGTCGGGTGCCAGGAAAGGGCTCTCCGTCGGATGGGCTTTAATTGATGGGATATGTGACTCCGAAGTGAAAGATCATCTATCACTCTTAATGTTGCGCTACCATTTGCCTGTCAGAGGGCAGAGGAATTTAAGCGTGTCAGTTTTATCTCCCACAATAAAAAGGTTTATGAAGGGCTTTCTCAGCAACAACTGCCTGATGACAATGATACGCTTTGTTTAATTTTGCAGCAGTCCAATTTGGCGAGACTATATTTTACGATTGTTTATTAATAATAATAACGCTTGACAGCGCCGTAAACCGACGGCCCTCGTGGTGAGGTGGCGCTGGAATAGGAACACATATTCGTAAGGAAAAAAATATACATTAAAGACTTTGTATATGCGTGTTAATGATGTCTGCCCTTTGAACCTTCAGTTGGGTTTTTTGACCCTACCCGTAACCATGTGGCCTCCACACAACGCCTGGAGGTGCCTTCGACTCGGCCAGACTTTCCACACAATACGTCTCGCCTTCAAACATCTTTCTTCAATTGAATCCACACAGAACTCATTCAAGGTTATGGCACACGGCACTGTTATGATTTCACCAATGTCTTTTTGTAATGTCTCCCATGCATAACAAGAAGACAAATTGTTTCAGCCATCAAAGTTTTGAGCGTAAACATCCCTCGGATACATGTGGTCATATTTTATGCAGGATATGACAGTTATTTGTTTCTCAGAAAGTATGTAAACTGTGAGCAGATCTCTTTTTTTAATTATCAGATGGGTTTTTTTAATATTTTGTAGGCCACATTTCAATTTACATTTATGCATTTGGCATAAATGACGTTTTCTGGAAACCAAACATTGGTCCTCTTACTTTCATCTCGATTTACCGGTTGGTTTCATTGAAATTGGTTTGATCTGTCTTTTTCTGTCATCATTACTACATTTTTACTTGCTCTAAACCAGTTTTTACGACTGGAACGGTTTATATTTGCTCTATATTGTAAGTGAACCCTATACCTCTCGTTGAAGATTCCAGAGCCCTGAAGCTGTCTGATCTGAATCCATACTCCCCATGGTTGTGGCCAAACTCTCAAGGCCTTAATTTCGTGCCGCTACACAGATCCTCTGTATTTCAGGGGGTGCTTGAGGGCATTCATTCGGATGTGTCGATCTGTCTTAGCGCCGATTGACGGACTAATGTGGAAAGTTATAGTAGCTTTAAAGCAACAAGCTTAGTACGAAGGAATGGAAATATCCATACTGCAGGCAGGAAATGAACTCAAACCGCTGTACCATCCCAAATCCGTCACAGCTTTGTTGGAAGAATGGCTTGCGGTTGTAGCCAGGCAGCAGGAAAAAAAATAACTCACCATCGGCTCCAGTGGTTAATGCCTCCTGCGATGTCTCGTTTTTTTTTACTTTTCATTTTTCTTCTCAAATAGTAGTTCAGGAACGTGATATATTCAGTAGTGGTGACACCTGATCTCTTTTGAATGAAATGGATAGATTTTCATGCTTGCTTTTTCACTGTGGTAAACGTTAGCATTTTAAGGGGAGAGGATTGTCATCTACTCGCCCAGAGCAGCCATGAATTACACAGAGCTGATTCTGTCACAGATACAGAGCGCATCACCCAGCCATGCCAGGAGCATTTTCTCTCTTTCTCTCGCTGTCCCGCTCAATCTTTTTCTTTCCGTGGCTAATAGGCCCCAGCATGCTCTGCTAATGATGTGTTTGTTCTGTGAGGAGAAACAGTGGTGAAATCAGGATTTTGGAAAGTCCCAAGCTGTATTTCTAAGCCCCGCTAACGCCGGGCTTGTGGTGGGTGCCCACTGTTGCCCGCAAACCCCCACCTCGATCCTCCCAGCCCAGAAAAGCTGCCAGAGCTGGCTATAGTATAGCTTGAATGAGCGTGTGTGTAAGGGTCAGCCAGAGAATAGCAGTAATGGGAGAACGTGTGTGTACTATGTACTTATACACATGTGTGTGCGCGCCCCAGGGGCCCTTGCCAGAAAGAGAGAGAGAGGGTGAGGACCCCAAAATGAGCTCACTTTATGCGTACAGCTCGCCTGCCATAAAAGCAGAACATACTCTGTAAAACTCTTTGCCGATGTGACTCATGAAAGTACACAGGCGCCAAGTGTTTTATTAATTCATTATTGTGTTTGGGAAAATTCTAGGAACACACAGATCCCTTTTCAATCGGTTCCCCCATTTCAAAAAGGCTGCATGAGTTTTGGATTTTCCCCTGCTTGCTTTTTTCCTTTTTTTCCACTACTCTTCTTTCTCTCCCTTTAAATGTTTTTTTGGGTGTGATTTTGATGTTTTTCTCAGCTCATTGTCCCTGTTGCTCTCTTTCATTTTCTTCTGTTTTCGTTTTATTCCCAGTGTCTCCCTTCTTTTGCTTCTCAATGTTCTTACTACCGGTAAAGAGTCAAAAGTTCAGAAGACTTAATCCTCTATAATGCATTGAGAGGGGTCACTCTCTTCCAGTAGATTCTGTTTAAGTTTATACATCTTATCTTATCTTATCTTATCTTATCTTATCTTAAAGGGACACTCCACTTTTTTTTAAAAATATACTCATTTTCCAGCTCCCTTAGAGTTAAACATTTGATATTTACCGTTTTGGAATCCATTCAGGTAATCTCCAGGTCTGGCGCTAGCACTTTTAGCATAGCTTAGCACAATCCATTGAATCTGATTAGACCATTAGCATTGCGCTAAAAAAGACAAAGAGTTTGGATATTTTTCCTATTTAAAACTTGACTCTTCTGTTTTGACACTGTGTACTAAGACCGACAGAAAATTAAAAGTTGTGATTTTCTAGGCAGATATGGCTAGGAACTATACTCTCAAACTGGCGTAATAATCAAGGACTTTGCTGCTGTAACATGGCTGCAGCAGGTGTAGTGATATTACACAGTGCCCGAAAATAGTCCCCTGCCATTGAAAGTTACTAAGGGGACTATTTCGGCTGCTGCGTAATATCATTGCGCCTCCTGCAGCCATGTTACGGCAGCACAGTCCTTGATTATTACGCCAGAATGAGAGTATAGTTCCTAGCCATATCTGCCTAGAAAATCGCAACTTTTCTGTCGGTCTTAGTACACGATGTAACTACAGAAGAGTCTTAAATTTTAAATAGGAAAAATATCCAAATTCTTTGGTTATTTTTTTAGCGCCATGCTAATGGTCTAATCAGAATCAATGGATTAAGCTAAGCTATGCTAAAAGTGCTAGCGCCAGACCTGGAGATTAGCTGAATGGATTCCAAAAAGGTAAAAATCAAGGGGAGCTGTAAAATGAGCATATTTTCAAAAAAAGTGGAGTGTCTCTTTAATCTTACTAAGTATTTTATTTTATGCTTCGTATAAATCACATTTCAAATGAAGCATTTCAAATTTTGGTAACATGGTTGGCTAATACAACATATATTTCCCGTCCTTGACTGATATGTGAGGAAAACCTGATTACGGTATCATTTTAGATTACGGTAAGGATTTTACTTCGCCGTTTCTTGAATTTATCCCGTCGGCACTGCGAAGAATTTATTCTACAGTGCCTGGTCTCCAGGGTAAACACGTTAAACTCAGCAGTGTGTGGTTTTGAATGTTGAGCTCTAAATGATATCTGTTACATATGGAACAGTTCTGAGGGGTCATGGACGGAGTTGAAGCAGGAGGGGGTTTTGAGGAGGGGGCCGTGCGGGCAGGGATGGGTTCGAGGGCACATAGACGCAGATGAAAACCAGACTCGGAGAGAAGGGGTGGGGGGAGATGGCAAGGCCTTGTTGTGGCTGGCTATGGGCGTGTGCCTATCTGCTGAGCTCTTTCCTTAGACGTGGCCACACTAGCTTGGATGCACATGTGGAATAGTTTACTGTAATGGAACTCTAAATTAGTAGTGGTTTTGAAGCTGCCTGAAGCAGTAGGCTGTAATTAACTGGCTCTGCTGAAAGAAACAGAACCAGAGGGTGACTGGGAGGAGGGAGTAGTGTGTGTTTAGCGCGAGTGTTGGACAGATGTGTACGCTTGGAGCCGTAGAAGAAAAGGGCACATTGTGAGAGAAAAACATATTTGCTTTAGCGTTTTTTAATGGATGTTTTTACATACGATTCTCAGGATGTACGAACAGTGACTTAGAACTCTTTGGATTTCTCAGGGTTTCTTTATGTGGATTACAGTAGAGCCATGTGTGTGTTTGTTATGGAGAGACTAAGACTATGTGTTCAGGTGCGACGGTGAGAAAGAGACCGTACGAATGTGTGTTTTGGAAAGCCCAAGCTCTTTTCCTGGCCAGAGAGTCGCCCCCGTAGTGCCCCCCAGTGCCCGTACCCTGTCACTGAATCTGCCTCGCTTTGAGCGTGTTTATGCCGAGTTCATGAGCAGGATTTTTCCCTTGCTTTTTGCCCTGATTCACAAACCGCAGCACTTCCAAAAAGCGCTGAATTCTTTGGCTCAGCTCATTTTTCAGAAACCACATTTAAAAAACAACCCGGCGGCACCACCCACTCATAAAATCACCCGAGGGAGAGGAAGCAAAAAAATTGAAGGGGACAGACCAACGCTGAAGTGATGAAGAGGACTTCTTTCTCTATTAAAATGACATAAAACACACACATGTGTATGTGTGTGTGTGTGTGAACTTAGGTGCGTTTACATTAAAACGTCTCATAAACTCCATTAAATCTAAAAATATCACGTCTGTGAGGGTTTAGAGTATTTTAAATGTCATTATCGTAGTATGAAAACCACTAAGTTAATGAAAGGTCCTCTGATTTAGTCTTCAATGGTCTGCGTGCGTAGGAGATAGACCGCAGGTCTCTCAGGCTTCAGAGTCAGGTTCAAATCGACTTCCATAATTGTGGAGTGTCCGGTTTCACCCACAATGCGGGTGACCTCGTTTTTGACCTTGTCGTTGATGAAAAGTTAAACAGAAACCAAGAGATAGAACCGAATAGAAACATATACGCACATTTATTTGGACAACCAGGACGCCATTGCTTTTCGTTTGACTGTCGTCTTCTCCAGTGGATCCCGAGTCAGGGCCTCAGGTCGGTGGGGAGAGAGAGTAAAGCCGTGCAGGGCCGAGAGACTGGCAGCACAAACAGAGAGGCTCTTTCTTGTGGAGTTTCGGTGATTTAAATCATATGGAATAGTCTGGAAACACCACAAACGTCTGGACACTTTTCAAATTGGAGGAGACAAGAACTCTCTCTCACTCGCTCGCTCGCTCGCTCTCTCTCTTTATATTTCTTTCTCTCTTCCTCCAAGCCTAACTTTTTCCTAACCACTCTAATTTTCCTTTTTTCCACCATTGCTCTTTTTTTCTCTCTGTCCTCACTTTGTGTTAACCAGGTTTGTGCAACATTCAGAATATCATTGTACCATGAATGTCATGTCAATTCCAATAGCAAACAGGATGCAGATAAAAAATTAAATTTTAAGGATTTTAATTTAAATTGAATTCTGTTCGAGGAAAAAGTTTTGGCCAAACGTTTTGAAACACTCGACTGAAATGTTTCCTGTGATGTTAAAACACTTTTAATCTGAAGTCATATGTTTAAATGTTTTAAATGACTTTTTGTAGACAAAATATAGTTGTCGCAATTAAACAATTTATTTAATTAGACAGCTCAAACTTTATTTAACCCCTTAAAGTTCCAATGTACCGTGGAAGGAACACTCTTTTATTTGACAGAAAACTTTATGACATACAACAAAAAGCTAAACATGTCACATATCTTTGGAAAGCTTAGACAGGAGGTACAATTAGTGTCCTTTTTAGGCATTTTTTAATCCTTATTCAGGAATGCTAAGGTTAATTGTTAGCGTTTTTTCAGGAATGCTCATGTTAATTGTTAGTTAATTGTTTTTTAAATGGTTGACTTTGAATAGTAAAACAACCAACAAGAGCTCAGAATAGATGTGATCTCCTTCGGTATTCTCCAAATTCATCTCAAGTTAAGAAGCTTGGTGATGAAATGCCACAAGTACGATTTTGGAAATTCTAGGCAAAGGGTGACTACACTGAAGATAATAAAATACATTTATTTATTTTGGATGCTTTTAGTCGAAACATCATTCCCATAGTTACATTTTTGCTACTCTATAGTTTAATGACTTTACCATATAAGGAATAATTGACGATGGGCCGATGAATTATTCAAAAATAATGCACACCCAAGGTTGGAATGTGGCACAATGCAAAGGACCGGAGTCAATTATTCTGCTTATACCACGGTTACCACAAACATAGCTCTCTGGTGCCTATTTTTAAGTCACTTGACAAGTTAGGTGTCCGGTTTACAGAAAAATAATCAACACCCAATCAGAATAAAGCAGTCAACAGCCCCGTGGTTTACAGTTTTTCTCAGTCGCTTTGGTACATTTCTCGAATCATACTCACAATTTGCAAAACAGTAAGTGCATTTCTCACAACAATTTGTACAAATAGCAAAACATCATGGATAACCTGCAAAAGCTACTCTTTTACTCAAAATACTTAGTTCATCTCTCAAAATTAAAAATCTGTGTCAATGAACATGTCAGTGCCATCAGAATAACAAGTCATTGTGTCATTGTGTACGGATAAGACAGTCAAATTGTTTAGTCATGTTGTCAATATAACAGTTTACTCTGAAGTGATGTTCTGATGTAAACTATGGCTAAAGTTTTGACGACAAGTATTGTAAATTGTAAGTTACACTTACTATAAGTTATGTGTGAGTTTGATTGCAAGAGACTGGACAAAATTTACATTTACGCTTTTACTGTTTGTACTGTAATTCGTTGAAAGACCATGTCATTCCCATAAAGAAAGATAAAGACAGCACTGCAAGCACTGCATAGCATAAAGAGAAAAAAAAACAAAAGTAGAAATGTGAACATGACGGATGTCTAAAAGATGTCTAACCATAGCCCAAGAATAGATGATGCATATAACGTTACTTTTAGAACAATAAGAACATGTAAAAGAAATGAAAGCAAACACATTGAACACACTTTGCTTACATGTTGGAATATCATATCTTCAAGTTATTTTGGCAAAAATTGCATGTAACCAAATTCAAGGTTATTTAGGGTAGAAGTGGGTTACTCATAGCCGGACTATATTGGGTCAATAGTTAGCAGTCATTTCAACGTCTTGGTTTTTGCTTGCTGGGGACGTTTCTGTCTGTTACAGAAAGTCAAGATTCACCTGGGAGCAATTTACCAATTCAGGACAGATTTAGAAAAAATGTCTAATGGAAATGTATAGAAATATGTTTGATGATACCCTGTATTTTGACAACATGTTCAACCATTTTGCATGTAAAGACTTATACTATGAACTAATGCCTACATGTTGTGGGGGGTGAGACTATTCAACAGAGAATCATTATAATACATTTTGATCTACATGATATAAGCAACTGATAATGTAGGAAAAAGCAGAGAATTGTACATAATCATTTGCATGGATGTACCAAAGCATTTGCAACTTGTTCAAAGAAATGAGAAACTGCTTTTTTGATGTGCACAAGTGACACAATGATGTGAGAATTGAACAAGCAGTTTTGAGAATTTCAATTCTGATCTGAGAAATGTACCAAAGCGACTGAGAAAAACTGTAATATAATTTACACTACGGGTCCATTGAATGATTAAATCTGATTGTCCGATGAACGTTCTGAGGTGTGCACTTATTTTCTGGGAAACGCATGGCGAACGTAGATCCAGGCAGCTCTCATGACAACATTATAGTTCCATAACACTTCGCATAGTTAACTGTAATAACAGAATAACAAAAACAACATGACAGACGATTTTCCGAGGCAATAACAGCTCTGTTTAGAGACATATAGAGGATGCCTCCTTCACACAATCTCTCTCTCTCTCGCTCGCTCGGCCTCTCTCGCTTGCTTTCTCTTTCTTTCTCTCTCTGTGTCTCTCGCTCTCCTTCTAATAACTTAATTAATATCTGCATTAGAATGTTATCAATGTCTCAATTGCCAGCTTTAAAATGGTGTTTTGGAACAAGCAAAAGAGCCATTGGATGAGACGTGAAGAAATAGTCCTACTCACAATAGCGATTTGAGTACAAAAACCGTGCGAATCCCTTTAAAGAGCACCAATTATGCTAATAAATTGGCACGTTAGCACGTTATTGCAATATCCCATAGTACATACATGTTATTAAAACTTGAACTAATGCATTGTGAGTCTTATAAATTGCTTACATACCTCACCGATTTCCCACTGTCTGGAAAACGCTCGGTTTAGTTCCTGTCTCCGCCTCCCAAAATGTCTAGTGTAATCGGATTGGTCAGATGACTACTCAACTGTTATTGGTCAGCTGGGTTCGGCTTGTGTTTGAAAGGTTACGCCCCTGACTACGCATGGGTTGACACAGATTCTGACTGAGAGTCACAGCCTCAGAGGCATCGTAAACAAGCGTTATATTTCTCTATAAACGATGGTGTCTGTACTGCCTTACCACTTCGAGCTCGATCCAGAGAGTTCAGAAGGCCGTTACGATATAAACGATCTCCGTCAATGAATGCGATTGGATTTAACTTTTTTAGGTGTCCTTAGCTCTGCCAGAATGCTAAACGAAGACGAAAATGTGTTGCAAAGACATCCAAAAGGTAATTATAACGTACTACATAACTATATGGAAACACCAAATGTAGCACATAGAAAGTATTTGTTGAAATGATTATAAAACGATTTCACTTGGTAATTTCTACATTATTTTACTCTAGTAAAATTTATTATAAGACTGCTTACATACTGTATTACTGTGCAAACTATATGGAAACACCAAATGTAGCACATATAAAGTATTTGTTGAAATGATTATAAAACGATTTCACTTGGTAATTTCTACATTATTTTACTATAGTAAACTTAATTATAAAATACTGCTTACATACTATTTTACTGTGCAAACTATATGGAAACACCAAATGTAGCACAAAAAAAGTATTAATTGAAATGAATGTTAGTTCTACATTATTTTACTATGGTAAACTTTATTATGAAAGACTGTGCTATGTTTTTACTTACTAGGTTTTAAGGAGAATGCAACATGTTCCAGGGCCTCTTACCTGCGTGATTCATCATCCAGGTTTTGCACAAATTGTCTAAATCCCTACACACAGAACATTTATTGTACCGAATATAAGCCTTTGAGGCGCAGGACTAGAGTAAGTTTTATTACATTTTTAAACCAATAACACTAAAGTATCATTATAGTAACAAAGTACCCAAAAGAACAAAAGATGTAACTTTAAAGAAAATATAAAAGTCAAAAGTTTATTTATTACAAATATATATTTAAATGTTAAACAATATACAAATAAACATACTTTAGTAACCATATTGTGCTCTTCTTTCAAAAATTGTTCAATTCACTTCTTACAGCTATCTATTCAGATAAATGGCATATCAAAGCTTTGTCAGCTGATGCTATCTAAGATGACACTTTAGGGTTATCATCCTGTCGTGTGTTGTTCTCCAGATACGCTTGGAGCTTCCTGATCGGAATGTTGGCTTCCGACGACCCCTGCACTGAAGATGGCATGCAATCACGTCCTCCTTTGAAGGTCTCTCAAACTGTGATGCCAGGTCCATTGGAATTGGGGTTTCCTTCAGCTTATCTTCAAATACCTCAGCAAACACAAGCCTGATCACATCATCCACATAACTGTAGAAATATTGCGGTCAATAAATCTTTTGTTTTGATCATTTATTTCCCTGCTTCATACATTAAGTTTTTAATTATGAATGTATTTGAAATAAAACATTACTGCTTACGGTATGTCATTTGTGTGTTTTGGGAACATAGCCTTGTACTTTCCCTCTCCTGCTTTTGTTACGGCTTGGTGACATTGTAATGGATGGCTGCAAGGTACAACCTGTAAAAATATAAGCAAGCATAAATTTATTGTAAAAGTAAATACTACTTTATTTAACACAGTTACTAAAATACTTAAATACCTGCATAGCATTCCAATAAATGAGAAAATCAATTTTTTTTGCTGCAAATCTGAAATCTCAGGCTACGGACGGCAAAGGCATCCACTGATGATGGTGATGGAAACATTGTGAAACGATGCTACTGTCTGGGTTCCTATGATTATGCAGAGAAAAAAAACTTTGTCATCATCAGTTCTACATCTAAGACTGGTAGTGGTTTCACTAGCTAAATACATCATTTGTGTTACACACCTTTGCTCCTCATATGCCAGTCTGACTCCTTGTACTGTGTGTTATGATGTTGCATGTTTGCATACAGTGTAGAAGGATGTGTCCAGCTGCGAATCTAAGATATAGACAAATAAAACAAACATGTATTCAGTCAAAAAGACATATTATAACAATAGAGTACAACGACTATAACTCGTTAGACTATTCATTAAAACGTAAATGTATTACATGTTACATGGCCCAACATTAGCAACACACATTAGGCTACGTGTTTACTTCGTTTCAAAATCTAAGAAAGCTTCAAGTAAAAACAACAGTAAAATACATATAACTTTAAACAAATCATCTGTACTTATAGTTTCTTGAGTTTGATCATGAGAACAAATTTTACCGGTAACAGTTTAGCTGGTAACTTAGCAAGTTTGTAAACATGTCTTAACCAACATCGATAAAAAAAACGATAGTCTGCATAATTCAACATACACGTGTGTAAATATGGTACGTTGTTTATGAAATACAGTATTACAACACAAGACAATTAGCTTGCAAGCTTAGCTCTACACGCACATTATGTTAATCTCCGGTTACCGGTTACGTAATGTACAGTAAAAGGCAAATAATAAACGTGAATACTTACAGCCTGTGATCCAGAAGTGCACAGTAATCCAACTTTCAGAAGGAGACGTCCAGCTTCGGTTCATGAGAAGCAGTTATTGTGAAAACTCCGTGAACAACTTCTGACTGGATTTTTCCGGAACCGTATTAAACATGATGTCCTCTGTGTAAGTCCATAAAGTGCTATTTTTCCCTCGCATCTAAAGAGACAGCGTCTACTCGAGAGATTTAATCGCTTAAACAATGAAACAAGAGTTTGCAAACAGAGTCAAAGCAGGGACTCCCAACCTCCGCCATTTTAGCTCTCTTCTGACTCGGCGCTCCCCACCCTCGTCTTTGAGGGCGTACCCAAGCAAAGCAGAGAGGGCTGAACTATGATAATGTTGGTCTTATCTACGTCACTAATCCCAGGAAGTAAACTGTTGCCTACAATCCGAGTGTTTTTTGTAGTCCTCGAACGTTAGAGACGATAACTCGCGTCATCGTTTTCTTTGAGGTATGTACTTTTTGAATATCGTTAGCATGTACTAATACACACTTACACACAAAATGATGTTTAAAAACGTGTATCCCATAATAGGTGCTCTTTAAATATATCATGTGATCGATGTCTTGAGGTGTGGTAACCGTAGTATAAGCAGAATAATTGACTGCGGCCCTTTGAATTATTGAAAAATAATGTGCATCACCACCTCGGGTCTGCATTATTTTTCTAATAATTCAACAGCCCGCCGTCAATTATTCCTTACATAAAGTTAAAGTAAGTGTTTCAAAATTTATACAAGAAAACATATATTGAATTTTTCAGAATAAATTATAATGTAACGTAATATGTAATGTATATGTAATGTATATGTTCACTCACGTGTGTTGATGGGAATGTATGTGTAAACTGATTTGATTTGTATTTCAATAATCTTTAGGTCAGGGGTTTCCAACTTTTTTTGTAAGCAAGGGCTTCCACAACTTTTTTATATGGGCTACTTTTTTATATAGGCTACTCAAACGTTTTTGTTTTACTTGTTAATTTTATTTTATTTGACTTGTTGATATGTTTTATCATTGTTTTAAATGTGAACATACATAAACGAAGCCAAGCTAATACAAAAAATATAAAATAAATAAATATTAAAGTTGAAGCTATTAGTAGAATGTGCTTTGGCGGGCAACTCACAGACTCTGTGCGGGCAACTTGGTGCCCGTGGGCACTATGTTGGAGACCACTGCTTTAGATTTTTTTAAACACTATTTCATGTCTCTATAGCTTACTTGGTAGAGCATTGCATTAGCAACGCAAAGTTCATGCTTGATTCCAGGAATCACAGATAGGATAAAAAGTATAACTTGTATGCACTGTAAGTCACAACTGTAAAAAAGTGTCTGCCAAATGCATAAATGCATGCTATGGTTTGCTGTAGTATGGAAAGTTTTCGACATACTAAACTGAACTCAATAAATTCTTTATGTGCAATAACTCTTGTGTGTTTTCTCTACAGGTGTATCCTGTTGGCCAACTGAACCCTAACCCTGAGTTGTGGCTGAGGTAAAATCTTGAGCAATTTGCCAACGCTGTCACGTACGCCAAAGGAACACTCAACCGGCCGGGCAGGCTTTTGGCAACCAACCATCACTATGGCAACCAACCGGGAACGGCAGGTTGGTCACATGACTGGTTTTCCCCCTGCTGTCTACCCCTTCTCCTTCAATTCCATGAGGAGCCACCCCCCCTTCGACCTGCTGACCAATAGTAGCCTGTTTGGCCGCTTCGGGGCGGATCTTCCCAAAGAAATGGCAGCGCTGTGTGAGTATTGTATATGAATCTGAACACCTGCGTTTTTTTTTATATATGTGTATGTGAAGCAGAACCCATGCATGTCACATGACATCACCTTGTTATTGGTTTAATTCAGAGAGTGGCATTTAGTTTTCACCTTGCTAATAATTCAATTAAATTTGACTTAAATTGTACTTATTAACTAATGATAAAACCAGATCTTTTTTTAAGAAACCTTGATCTTAACATTGAATCTGACAGTAGTGTGGTAGTATGCTTCTCCAAACAGAGCCAGAAGCATGCTTGTTTGTTTATTTGTTTATTTGTTTATTTGTTACGTAGTGAATGGATGAGAAAAAAAGGAGTCTGTATAGTTTCAGCTCTCTTTATTTATGAAGTGTTTTATTTATAAAGTGTGTCGAAACTGTTGTAAACTCATTGAACTTTTTCAAGCCAGCTAGTTTTGTTATGGAAAAGCAACATTTCTTGCATGTTTTTTTTCCAACACTGCACAGAGAAAATATAGCATTTTAGCAGTGATGCCACAGGGGGCGCTGTTTTACATTTTACTGCAGTGAGAGAGAAAACTGAGAAACAAGAGATGGCAGGAAGAGAAAAATAGCTGCCATCAAACAGCTTAAAAATGCTTTTATTACATGTTACACCATTCCAGAAAGCAATTGTACAAGTATTTCAGTTCCCTGTTTGTTTACAGCCAATGTGTACCGCATTCATTTGCAGCTTACAACCAGAAGGTGTTGCAAGAATGTGTGCGCATGAGACGGTGCCGGTAGGCTGTGGACATTTCTGGTTTAGACGTTAGCTGCAGGCGAAAGGTTCAACCACAGACATCTGAGATCTCATCTATGTCCTGAGGGGAAAATCTGATGGGTTTAGATGGCAACAGTAAAGCAAAAGACTCTGAATCCCCCCTTTCTCAAACACACATGTACAGAAACACAGTTCTCTCCTTGTGTACCTCTTTTTCCGTCGTCTGCATGTCTGAACAAAACTCCAGCCTCCTAGATGTCAATCAGTATCCCCTCCCCACAGCTGCCCACCTAATCCAATAGGTATTTACAGAGAAAGAGAGAGAAAAGGAGAGAGAGAGAGGGTAAGGGGGATGATGGAAGCACCTGGGGATGACGTCCTAGTGCGGTGAAATCCAAGAACACACCCTGCTGTGAAAACACACATTGACGGATACACAATAAACAAACCTTGTCTTTTTTCCAGCTCATGAAAATTAGAAACACTTGAGCTTGCATATGAAGACGGCCAGAATCGACGGTGCTTTAGTGGAAAAACACTCTGCTAAAATAAAAAGCCTGACTTTATTAGTTTGCCGAGGAGCCAGATGTTGATTAGCACCCTTGGCTATGACTG